>NC_051043.1:4195395-4252895 GCF_904848185.1 Acanthopagrus latus | reverse complement strand
GGGCATTCTCTCCACACGGTGATGCCAAGAAGCAGGCTATGGACCCAGATGACCTGAGGGCCTCCAACTTGGGTCGGCCAGTTCTCTCCCCCTACCCCATGTCCCCACGAGACATGGCCAAGATCAGTCATGACCAGCACCTGCTTCACTTCAACTGTTAGTCCTTTTCTCTGTCTTAAACTTGCTCTTTTTGATGCCAGAATTCCGTAAGAAACCTCTTGCCAAAAGTCAAATAGTCAAACTAAGTCCCAGGAATCTCTTGCCTGCCTTTCAGCGTTCCAGCAACCAGGCCACCCCTCACTCCCGAGTCTGCCACAGGACAGTAGTAGGCTAGCAGCAGTGAGGCCCCTCAGCGGCATGCCAGAACCACCTCCACTCATTTCCTCAACTAAGCCCGGAGGCTCCATCACACAGGTAAAAACAACACAAATAACAAAAGTATATTGGTGGCTTTTCACACAGAAATCTTGGTAGCATACTTGAAGATTTGCTATTTGCTATATTGAAGGGACCTTTCACCCCAAAAACAAAACTGCCTATTTTCCTTGTCCATGTCGCACTATTTATCCATCTAGATTGTTTTGGTGCGAGCTGCTGAGCACTGGAGATGTCTGCCTTCTCTGTAATATAATGGAACTCAGTGATACTTGGCTTTTGATGCTCAAGAGTGCCAAAAATACTCAACATTAATGCCCCCTCCCGGATATCCTTTCCCGGTTATTTAAGACAATCCACATCATCTCTTTGCCTTCAGTGTGTTGTTACAGGGGCAGGTGTTGTTTGATAGAAACACAGTGCCCAGTGTCATCTAGCTCCACTGTATTTGAGAGAGGGCAGACATCTCTAGGGATAACATCTCCCAGACTCACCCTAAACGAAAAGACAAAAAGACATAACATGAAAACCATTTAATTTGACATTATGGAAGAGCATTGGTATTGCTTATCACTATTATAACCAAATACTTGTTATTCAGGGCACCCCAGTGCAGTTGCACAGCCCAGCTCATGTGGTGGACCATGGGAAGATGCCCCCCACTCAGATGGGCTTGTCTTGGATGGATCAGAGGAAAGTGGGTGAGTAAAAATATCTGGAAGGACTCGTGGACCTCAACATAACCATATCTGATCACCTGACATTTTTGTCATTACGATCTCAGTGTTCATCTCATTCCTTTCCCAAACTTTTTGCACTGTACAGGAGGTCCTTTCCCCATGGTAAAGCAAGAACAGTTGTCCCCTCGCAGCTCATCCTCCCAAGCTGACAGCATGTTAACTCAGGGAATGCCTCATGAAAGTGCTGCTGGACGTGGTGGGTGGCTCATTTTTTCTTCCTTTTTATTGAATTGTCATTCACCGTGAACTGGTGTTGGTGTTTTGCTTCTGCGCTTTCCTTGTCCTGTCATGGGGGCAAAGAATGCGCCGCTTTTCCCAAGTTGTCCTGCATCATAGATATCTTTGAAACTCACTTCATTTTTGGCATCAAGGAAGATGCCATACACTTGTGAATAACAAAGTCAAATCATGAATTTCTTTACATGTAGTGAAAAGATTTACCTCCTCATGTAGACAGTGACCTGAAACACACAGTGAGGACCAGAGTAACTCAAGGACTTGAAACCTTTGTGTGACCGAGTCTAGACTTGAGTCTCAATTGCAAGTCGGTGGGTGGTTGAGTTTACTGAAGCTCATCTAAGCTCATCTGACAGAGCTTGAGAGGATGTGAAATGGTAAAAAAAACTACACAGTTTCACGTGTCTAAAGTTGGTAGACGCAAACTCAAGAAGATTAGAGATTATTGCAAGTGGGGCTTCAAAACACCTGTTATCTCCTTCTTACACCAGTTGTTAAGTGTTCAGACTGAAAATTAGAATTAGCTGTAATGATATAAATATGTTTTACACAACAAACGGTGATGGAAACAACTTGGAGCATTTATACTTACAAAATTGAAGAACTTTTTTTGAGAACTTTATTGCAAAGAAATGTGTTTACATTGTGTTCCACTCAATGCTATACCACATTTCTCTCTTATTATCTTTGCAGCTTCTATTCCTGCTGTTCAGGGGGGTAGTATCACTAAGGGAATCCCAGGGACCAGAATGCATCCAGATTCCTCAATCTCCTACCGTGGAGGCTCCATTACTCAGGTAAGCTCAGCCCACCAAGCTACAGGAAGTCCTGGTGTTGTTGCAAGAATGGAGTTAGCAATCAAGTGGTCGCTCTTAAAGTGAGGTGTGGCCAGGCGCACCCATGGCAGATTGCTGTCTTGAGGCAGCAGAAAGAGGCACCTACATAAACCAACAAAAAGCTGGTCCACTCAAAGTCACAGTCTGTTTCCTGCTATTGAAAGAGCACATTATTCAGACAGTAAGATATGCGTACACAGACAGGCTCACACCCTACATATGCTCTGATTTTATGATTTGAGAGATTTTTCATTTATTTATATTTTAAAAATCAGGATCTTATTATTAAGGTTCTTCAGGGCATAACAAAAGTGCAGTGCTGTTTGGTCACTGAAGAAAATAAAACAAACAATAAAAACAATCCCTCCCAAGTCACTGCAGATGAGCTATACATACTGATATCAACCTGCCACACCAACCACAAGTGGTGAATGAGTGATTTAGGGTTGGGGTTAACCGTAACCCTTTATATCCTGAAAATCCACCAAACTTACTGAGCAGTGACAGAGTGGAGGGCAGTGAGGTACCAGGGTTCAAGACAAAAAGCAAAAGGTTGTCAACAGACGCTATGCTCTGTGTTGCCCCTCCAAATACTAGACATGTTCTTACAACTACAGAAAGCTGTAGCAAGTGGTTTGATGGCCAAATCAAAAAGCATGGTGCTCAGTGGGCAACCTTGGTCGGTTCCATGGTATAAGTCCAACGGCCTTGACTGCTGGGAGTTTGTACAAATTGAGGCTGAGGGATGCGAATACAGGAGCTTAATCCATGAAGTAAAGTTTGGTCTGAAACCAAATTCCCTTAAAGAGCCAGATGCACCATGACCTGGCACATCTGGCTCTTTAAGGGAATGGGAAATAACAGTCAGACCAGTTTAATCTACTTTTAACATGCTATTTGTCCCAATTTTTATCTCAGAGACTGGTTGCAAATAGTTAACTGAAGTTGACATTACATTAATCTGTGTGAAGGTTCATCATCTTAGCAATTTAGATGGCTAGTACACGAACATCCCACTGTCATTATTTTTCATCCTTTCCACCTTTTCTGATGTTAGCACTGTTTCTGGCTGATGCTGTCATTTGGCCCGTATTGTTTAAAGCCACTGCCAGCAAACTGAGCCTTCATGTTGCTTTGATTTGTGCACCTATAACCACAGAGAGAACAAAAGAGCCAATGAGACATCATAATACAAGCCAATTGCTGCAACTGCTGGTGTAAGATATCCAAAACTCTAAGTGGCCCTGTCACCGTAGCAACAGGTACACACTGTGCCTCATCTGTTAGCTCTTTTATTTGTCTATTTACTCTGACCCGGTCATTGATATGCCCACTGTAGTATCACATCCAGCTGACATACATGAGAAACCAAGTGCTGAGCTGGCTGTTATCATAGATTAGTAAGGAGAAGGTGACAGTGATACAAAATAATGAGCTATGGTGAAGCTCTATTGTTTGTGAAGCTTGCAGTTGTATGGACTGAACGATGCTTAGTGTATGCAAGCACACATACAGCAATGTTTGAGTTTCTCAGTGAGTAGATGGGGACTGCTTCGGTCACTGCTATCTGATTTTGTTAGTATAACCCCCATGCACTAGGTGGGCGGTATTCCAATGTAGTCACAAGTGTCATATTCGGTCAACGACATGGATTTGCTGTGACTGCTAACATGCAGTTACAACAAGTAACTACTGATTTCCTCATTTATGTTGTAACACAAGCATGTGGAGGGAAACAAAGCACCCCAGTTTCTCTGCCGCCATCTGCAAGAACTAACACAAATACGTTCATCGACTTCTACCATACGAGGAATTAAAAACCCAGTGGATTGATTAGATTTTTTAAGGAAACAGCTGGAAAACCTGTTATATTCGACAGTAAATATTTTACCTCGGACTGCTTTCTCAATGAGGGCCAGCAATGTAAAAAGCAGTTTTGCCAGTTAGTGTGTTGAACTTTTAGCACATCCCAGAAAATGTGGCTAGAGCATATTGCAGCATGCTGGAGCAACATTGGACAATTAAAAAATTTGGGGCAGATTGATTATTGGTCTGGCCCTAAAAAACAAAACAAAACCAAAAAAAAACATATCGGTCGACCCCTATTTTGAATTGAGAGACACTGAAGTGAAACTGGTTATTTAATCAACCTTAAATAAGGTTCAACATTCACAAAGAGCAGCAGTTTAGATGTGGCGAAACTGTTCAGCTGGCTCTGCTGTTAACGTAACACAGCAGTTCACTCTTCTCCATCATCCTCACCAGTGCGCTATGTGTGTCTTTTGGTGTGGTATGTAGATGATAAATACATTAATATATTTGGGGTTTTCTACAAATAAATGCTGTTTGGGTGCCCTAGTCTCTCAGTTGTTAGAGCATGTGCGGAAAAGCAGTCATTTGATTGCTGCATCTCTCCTCATGCTTCCTCTCTTCAACACAGGGGACACCAGCTGACGTGCTCTATAAGGGAACCATAACCCGTCTGATCACAGAGGACAGTGCCAGCCGAGCTGAGAGGGAGCGGGACGAGGCACTGACCAAAGGTCATGTGGTCTATGAGGGCATCAGCGGGCACATCCTCACATACGACCGTGAGTACATCAGCAGTTTAATTCATGCCAATAATTACTCTCATTTTGAGTAACAAATAAAATTGTTTCTTTTGAGTCAAACTTGCAAGCACCATTTTCCTCCCTGAGTCATTCATGCAAACTAATAGGAACTAATCCTGAACCTAAGAGCTATTGATTTACCTAATTATAGCAACATCTGTGATGTATTATCTGTCATTTGTAGGTTCAGCTTCTCAGACTCCGAAAGATGAAGGCAGAGGCTCCGGGCAGCCAGGGGAGGTTCTAGGTCTGAAGCGTCCATATGATGTCATGGAGGGAGGCATCTCCAGAGGACTGCCTATGAGAGATTCACTGTCTGCTGAAGGTGGGAGATGACTGCACTTACAACCCCCTGTCACTCTCACGGAGGACCGCTGGATATGATTCTGTTTATTTGACCCCTGTTTAATCACATTCAAGTCTCATTATTGATCACGTCCTTTACCACAGTCTCACATCCTACCCTAACTTCCCCTCTTCCTCTACCTTAGGTCTGATTGGTCGAGCAATGCCTCATGACAGGGAGAGTCCACACCACATGCCCTACAAGGACGCTCAACACATCCGTGGTTCCATCTCACAAGGTAACATGACACGAGCATGTGATTTTCTTGTCTTTATCTAATAAATCTGCAGTAAAAATGAAAATCTGTCTCACAGTTTCCTGTGAGTAAATGTGACTAGGATTACTTGAGTAGTGTGCTTAAGTACAACTTTAAGTACTACATCCTCCACATTTATTGAGTAACCTTTGTTACTAGTTACCTTGCAGATTTAGATTATTCAGTGTTGATCACTTTCGACATGCACTATGACCAATCAGATGATGTTATGGGCTAGACATTGAGTGCTGACTGCAGACAGAAGATTGATACTCCATCAGGGCCAAAATAGCACATTTTTCATTTTTATTTCATTGATTTTATCCACGATTGGATACAAAAAATACCTATAATTGAAAAATTATTATGATTTCAGGTATACCTCGTCATCTGGACCCTCAGGATGGCTACCTGAGGAGGGAGTCCAAACAGATGAAGAGAGAGGGCTCCCCACTGCGTGGACCTGGTTTGCTCTCTGACCCAATGAAGGGCAGAGAGGGCATGGTGCCCACGGTGAAGGAGGCAGGCCGTTCTATCCACCTCATTCCGAGAGAGGAGCTCAGACCGCCCGGCAAGGAGACCATCATTTCACAGGTAAACAGATGCTTACATCATATGACTGACACTCTACTGCACCAGCTCCACTGCTGGTCAAGTGTTTCACAATCAATTTCACCAAAATCATGAGAAAAACACCAGCACAAGCATTACCACCAGACTGAGAAAAGTTGTGCTGACAGAGAGGAATAAAAAAAAGGACAGGTCAGCTCGCCAGTATGAAAGTATTTTTACTTATTTATGTAATCTTATTTGTGTATTTTTCCTTGCTGTGTTAATATGAATAATGACTTGTGTGCCTAGAGAAAGTGGTTAAATCCAGCCCTTTTTTTGCCAGGTCTTTAAAAATGATCAAAAAATTGAAAAAATGATCAGTTATTATCCGTATCAACTGATGTGAAACTTGACTATCATTAGAGACTGGTTGAAAATCGGCCCATTTAAAGTTCCCGTTCAACAAATTAACTCCTGTCGTGCTTCTCCTCAGGGAACACCCATGAAGCAGGAGGCAGCTGTTTCTGGGAAACGTCATGATGTCCGCTCCATCATAGCCAGTTCACCACGTTCCTACCACAACACACCCTCCCACCTTGAGAGGGGACGCTATGAAGAGGCACCTAAAGGTCGGCCCAGTGCAGTGGTCAGTACAGCCAGCCCTATAGCCCGCTCTTCTCCCCTTACACTGGGGTCAGAGCAGGGAGGCAAGGCCCATCATAGTCCAGTGGGCTACGATGACAAAGGCAGTCTAAGGACCCCTTACCCTGGGCCCTCACATCGTGGTTCCCCTCTGTCCAGGGAGGCAAGCCAAAGGCAGCATGATGGTGGGTACATCTCGTACAGTAGAGACAGATGTTTTTGTTTGTTTCTCTCTGAAACAAGAGCTTGATTCGCGCTATACCCATACTTAAATAAATTATGTGAAACCCATGAACTCTGAATAATGGGGACCTGAATAATTAAGCCAAAATATCACGTAATAAGATACTCTACCCCTTAATGACCATACATAAAAATCTTTTGTGTCCTTACTCCAGGTTCCAGTAAGAATCCGCCCCAGGAGCGTAAAGGCACACCAACCCCCAGGGAAATGAGTGCTACCAAATCACCTCTGCCTGGTGTTCCAGATCAACAGACATACGAGCGACTGCTGCAGGGACTTGGAGCTGCAGACGTGTACCGTCAAATCCCCCTAGCCTTTGATCCTGCAGCACTGCCCCGCGGCATCCCCATTGACCCAGGTACAGACACAGTCAAGTTCTGTAAGGTCATGCTTACTCTCTCAGATGTTGTGATTATTCTGGCCATGTCAGACCTCAGCTAAATTGAAGTTGGGTAGAGCTTTGCTGTGAGTTTTATAAGTTCATCAAAATTCACGTTCTAAATAGGATTCTTCAGATACAGATACCAGTACCAAAAATCTGTCAGATGTTGCCTAAATGCTTGAATTGCTATTGGCAGACACACAGATCTAAGCAGTGATCCCATACCACATCATTTATTTACCAGGAATTGGACCCTGCTAATTCTAGCAGCATCTAGTACACGTGTGTGCAACTTTTCAGATTTTTGAATGCACAAATAGACAATATAGGCCTTTTCCAAACTATCCCTGCATCAAAAAGTGTAACGTTGTCTATTATTGAGGACTTGGTGTTGGTGCAAGTTGTGTGACAGAAATTTATTTGACTTTTGTCACAGTGTAGCATATCCATTGCATTGACCAATCCACATTCCACCAAATCTGTGTTTAGTCCATCTCAGATTAAAACATCCACTTAGTTCCACTTAGAATAAAACACATCATGATCAAGTCCAAGTCCAAGCAAGTCCACCCTTCTTCTAATCCTTTGGTTAGGAACACTAAGCTGTTGACTGGTTTGTGTTTATAACAAATACATGTATGACTGCATTGCACATCATTACCACGGGATGTTTTTCAATGGCAAACAGGACGATAATATTGCTAATAAATGTCAGGAACTATCCTCTGAAAAGATCAGATATGGCCAAAAAAAACCCAACTAAATCTGAGGCTCTATCTGAGATAACAGATAACAGCAAAAAAGCAACAAGTTAAGCATTTTATTTTTTATATGCAAATTCTAGTGAATTCATCCATTCGCAGACAAAGCAAATGTAAAATTGATGCATGTCGCTTGATGCTGACGGATGGAATAGAACCAAAAAAACCCGAAATAAATACAAGAGAACCGGGTAAACCGAAAAATTGTTCAAGGTGTGTTTAGGGTGAAATAGTTTTTAGATACTCATGTAGTCTTGAGAGGGCTTCTTGTCAAGAAACATGTGAAAACATCTGTGTGGTCCTAGCGACATTATGATTTCCTTCTCTTTGTCCTCAGCAGCCTACTACCTGCCTCGCCACCTAGCCCCTAACCCGGCGTACCCTCATCCCTACCCCTACCTCATCCGTGGTTTTCCTGATACCGCGGCGCTGGAGAACCGCCAGACGCTGCTCAACGACTACATCACATCCCAGCAGATGCACCAGTGGCCTGCAGCTGCTGCCATGGCCGCCCAGCGCTCAGACCTGCTGAGGGGCCTCACTCCTCGAGACCAGCCCCTTCCTCTGCCCTACTCTGCAGCCCCACGTGGTGAGGCTGACTTCACAACACACACATCTCTCTGCACTTTTTAAGCTGTTTGGTAAACTGGTCAACTGTTTGAACATTTGTAAACTTAACCTGCAGCTGTACCTACAGACAGATTGTTGAGAACAGTAGGTTCATGTTTGCTGGATTTCATGAAACCTTGTCCCTCACACAGGTGGATCTTTATTTTATTTTATTTTATTTTTTTTTCATTTCTGTATTGTATGTGTATAGAAAGAGTCAGCTTTTGGTATATTGATTTTTTTTTTCTAGCCATTGATGCCTGATTTTGATGGTAATCTACATGTTGCCCAGCTTTGGTATTTGTCTGGCACACACACACACACGGTGTCAGCAATCAGCTGGTGTGCTGCATGCTGCTGCAAGTCATTTCTCTGCAGGAAAGATGGCCCTTGCATATAACTGAGCTGTCTGTACAGTACAAAGACATATTTTGGAAGGTGGGGCTACATGATGAGAGAACAGAGAAAAAGGGCTTTGGTATTCATCATCAGAATGTACTGCGCTGAACCAGACCAATAAACACACTGATGGGCAGTGGTTGGTTTTGGCTCAGAGTGTCACAGCTAAACAGTCCACTCAAATTGGCCGCTGTTGGTTTATAATCTTTCTCTGTTGCAGCTACATAGTTTGCTAGAACATGTTTCTAAAAGGATTTTAGGCAGATCAGAATCTGGTTATATAGTTTAACAGCCCTGCGTAGTTTAGACAGATCTGAGTTTGGTGAGATGCTCCTCGCTTGACACGAGAGAGATTTTCTGTAGTCAACACAACATTAGTCTCGCAGATGACTCGTTTTGCCAGATTTTTGCTGGCATAAAAGTGGAGGTGCTCTGAGTGCATGAAAAATAGAGAGAAGATTAGTAAATAGTAGAAAAAGGAAAATATGAATAATGTGACTAAAGCAGAATCTAGTTACAGCTAATAGTATTCTTCATTTTAATTGCTCTGTCATCAATTGCATCTTTTTTCCAGGTGGCAAAGACTCATTTCTCTTTGTCAGTCCATTGTTAAAATCCAGTACAAAACTAAATTATTAGTCTGATTCATCAGATGTAGACTGTTGGTATAATGCCTTTCATTGGGCACCTGTTCCCAAGCTTTCTTTTGCTCTCAGAGTGTGCTGTTATCAAAATTCCTCCAAGCTAGCAACCTACACAATGAAACTGGAAAGTTACTTTAACACAACTCCTCTGGACAACAACACATCTGGACCAGCTGTCCAGAACTGTTGGACTTTTCTTTACCCTTCTCTCTTCTCTGTCCCGTAGGGATCATCGATCTTTCTCAGGTGCCACACTTACCTGTCCTGGTCCCTCCCTCTGCAGGGGCAGCCGGCTCCCCAATGGACCGCATCACGTACATCCCCGGGGGAAGCGCCACCTTCCCTGGCAGGCCTTACACCACCTCCCCCATCTCACCTGGTAAGAATAAGTTCACAATTAACTCACCGACAGATTTAATACGTTGCGCTCTTATTGTTTGTATAATGTTTTTTTTTTCTTCTCTCTTTTTCTGTACAGTTGGGTCCTCGCACATGAACAAGATGCCAGGCTCATCTTCAGAGCGAGACCGCGAACGAGACCGTGAACGTGACAGAGAGAGGGAGAGAGAACGAGAGAGAGACAGAGAGCGGGAGAGAGAGCGGGAGCGTGAAAGGGACAGAGAGAGAGATCGTGAACGAGAACGGGAGCGAGACCGGGAAAGGGACCGGGACAGAGAGCGAGACAGAGACCGGGAACGTGACAGAGAGAAGGGCGGATCACTTGGGAATGTGGAGCACGCCCCCATCTGGCGACCAGGTCTGGAGCAGATAGAGTTCTTCATTTTTAAGAGCAGAAATGTTTTTGAGGGAATTGAATTAGATGAATGTGTTTGTGACTCTCAGGTACAGAGCACAGCTTGGCAAGCAGCAGCAGTAGTGTGAGACCATCTTCACAACCTTACAGCCACCAGCACTCGCCCGTGTCCCCTCGCACCCAGGAGAACGTGCAGCAGAGGCCGAGTGTCCTGCACAACACCGGGGGCAAGAGTCTTTCTGTCAGCGAACACTCCAGCTCCTCTGTGTTTCGGTAAACGGCTTTTTACTGTTTTCACAAGGGCAAAACTGGGCCAGAGATGATTTCTCATTAGCTGGGTACTGACAGGTGTAGGAAATCCATGGAAACACTTGAATAAGAGTGTGGTGAGAAGTGCTTGGATTTAGGCCCTGTCCACATATACATGGGTATTTCTTAAAACAAAGCTATCAGACGCATGTAAACAGCCAATGTAAGTCCTTTAAAACGGAGCTTTTGGAAGACTAAGAATCTCTGTTTTTCGAGATTGTTGTACTCAAAGCTTGTTCTTTAATGGCAGTTATATTATTGATCATACAATGGTGGAAGTGAAAAAACGTCTGCTTACAGTGTTTTGTGGGCTGACTAGCCAAGATTTTGTAATGAGCAGGCACGTTTCTTATTCTTTCACTAGGCAACCGATCAAAGAATACAATCTGCTTCCTTTTTACGACACGCACGCCCTGTGCACATGAATGGGCATTGGATATGCATTTTCTGGTGGGCTCACAACACAGATTATTCCTGAAACGGTTCTTAATGTTCATCTAGAATTTTTTTTTTGACCCCATTTTTAAAAAGACCTGTGTATGTGTGGACTAGGTCTTTATATAAAGTGCTTAAAGAGTCTTAAGTGCTGAAGAGTTCCTTTCATAACTAGAATGGCACTCAGTAGAGTGCAGACCTTCACCAGGGCCCAACAGTCCCATTTGATTTAATCAAGTCTTATCCAGTATCAAAGTTGACAGCCCTGTATCACTCTGAATTTGAAATCACCCAAAACTGCTTCACAATAATTCAGGATCACCAGATCTGTAACAGTGAGGACAGAAGGATAGCAAAACAATGCAGATGGAAACCTAATTAGATTACACAAATGTTGAAAAACGCATTGTTAAAGAAAGTGAGACAACATTTCTGGATTTGTCCCTTTATCTGCATCCACACCAAAAGATAATCAGGTCTGTTCTGGGCTGAGAGCCACCATCCATCCAAGTTTCGTGGAAATCTATTCAGATAAGATCAGCAACTAACAAATGGGCTCCGGTGAAAACATAACCTCCTTAGCAGAGGTAATAAATAACTTCTAACAGACAGGTCACACATTTTGAAATATGAAAGTATTATGTTTTTTAATTCTTCACCCCTCTGTATACAGCCATCACAAGTATAGTTCTGGTTGTTCATGGAACAATATTATCTGATTAAATGTGATTAAGTGAAACAGTTTTATATATACATAATCTACCACACATGTGAGATGCTGGAAACGCTTAAAAGTGCTTGAATTTGAGTATGCTAAAGGTGTGGGACTTTGTGTGCACAGCTTGGCGAACATTTTGATAGGCTTGTTTACTAAGTGTGTTTTGTTTGGCCTGCCAGGTCCATGCCCTCAGGGCCGGCGCGCTACCAGGGTTACCCCGGTCCAAGAACAGGTGTGCCCCCTGAGGCCTACCCACCTGTCATAGACTCAAGTATGGCCAAAGATCAGAGTCGTGATGGAGGCAAAAACAGGGGAGGTCTACCCAAGCACATGCAGGACCAACACGGGCCCTCCAGTAAATCTGATCCCAAGCTGTCCAGCTCCAGTCCAGGAGGAATGTACCCAGGCTCCTATCCCTCAGCTTCAGGCCGGCCGCCTCACCTGCTCCCTCCCCAGTCGGATAACCCTCCTGGCCGTGGAGAAAGCGGTACACCTAGTAGGGAAAAGACTCAAAACAAACCGATGTCCATTCAGGAACAAGAGCTCCGAGCACTCGGTAAGACCACCATGACTGCGGCCAACTTCATAAACGCGATTATTATGCGTCAAATTTCTTGTGAAACGGGGATGCCAGAGACGGGTTCGCTTGTTGCCAGCAGCGCCATTGATGGTAAGACGCTCTGGATCCCAGAGTCCCCCTCATCACCCAGACCCTCCCCCGTCAAGTCTGTGGCCTCTTGCACGCTGTGGTGGTTGACATTATCAAATCAGCCCAATTCATTTACATTTATTTTTCTTCAGTGCTATACTTTTTTCTTTTTTTCCAGTTTTAATTATTAGTTTTCTTTAAAGACTTAAAGACCACCAAGGGTGCCCTCTGGAAAACCAAACCTCTCGCCCATCCAAATTGTACTGACTGGCTGAGATTAGATGAGAAGACGCATCGTAACACCTTCAAGGGCCATTGATAAAATAATAATGGCTGAATAATTTTCCATGAAGAAGATCCTAGGTGTCCTTTAAGGAGTCATTTTAAGGTAGCTGAAGCTGTGGGACATTAGGGCAGACAATCCTTAGCTGCTTATTTTCATTATTATTTAAAAATTTTTTGTAGGTTGTGACATGATTTTAACATTTGCCCCCCCTCCCCCTTCCATTTGGCTGCTTCCTTAAACACGCACGTGGGCACCACAAGAATATATAGAACCTGTTATTTCCCTTTAATCATGCAGTGGCTTTTCACTGATTCCTGAAGATCAGGGGTCTCAAGCTAATGCTCAAAGGTTGGCATCTGGTTTTCATTCAAGGTCAGGGCTCCTGAGCAATTACAAAAAAACAATTATTAAATGTCACATCTCGTGTCTTTTGTATCCAAAATTACTACTCAGGGTCTGTTGTACAAGAATATGGTTGAGATTGCTGGTGAAGATGTATAAATTTTTAAATCTCCTGATGTAGAAAAGAATGAGATATAGTTATCACTAAAGCATCTAATTGTGAAAAGGGCTGTAGTGAATAAAACAGGAAATCAGTGACAGATGTAGGCCTGTATATTTCAGAAAGTTCCTACTTCCCACAAAATCTCTGCATGTCTCTATTTTTCGCTCACTTCAACACATCTCTATCAATCTAGCTCCTGGGAGTGCACCCGTCATTTGGAATGTGATTTTGTTTTGTTGTTTTCCACTTGGAGAGCGATGTGTCACATCTGTATACATTACAAACCTGTAGGGCAAGAGACAGCTGCATGCTGAGGACAAATGAGTGTTGTGGGTTTTAAAAAGGCAACAGGAAGCATGATGCTCAAGAAGACAAGCTCAGTCAGCTGACTTATTCATAGGACATCATCACCTTGCTGTTGTCATGCCTTCATAAACTAGTTCCACGGAGAGATGTGAAAGCGGTTGTAGAAATGACCCCCAAGACTCTAATGTGACTCTTAAAACTGCAGCATCCTGTCCCTCTGGAGGACTAGTCCTCTGCGGGAATCCATTCAGTCAGACTTGTGTTTAACTTACATCATCTTCTGCTCAGATAAATAATGTGGCGCAAGAGTTGTGTATGAAAACACCGACGCATGAGGAAAAAACATCTTTCAGTAGATGTATGTTTCTCAGTTAGAACATGAATAATATTTATCTGTTCAGTACAGAAAGATGGTTGCAAGTACATCAGTTATAAAATGATATTCTGTGACTTTTTCGTGTGAGTCACTGATGCAAAAGCAGTCAACACTATGCTTGCTACGTCTGTATGCAAAGAGCAGAAGTAGCCTGTCATACACTGTCATATGTTTTCATGTGCAGATGCTACATGAAATGTCTAAATTGCACGTCCACCATGAGTCCTGATGGATAGACAGACATTTCCTAAATACGCATGTTTTGAATAGCACGTTTTCGAGATCAACATAGGCTGAAAAACAAAACTAATTTTTACATGTGTGCGTGTGTGCGCATGTGTGTGTGTGTGATGTGTATTGTTTGGATTTGACTCTCAGCTCCACAGAAGATGGAGCCTCACAGTCTGTACCGTCCTCCGTCTGAGGAAAGACTGTCTCCAGGCCAGCAGCCACTGTCCCCCTGTGTTAAAGGCAGCCAGAGGGTGGTCACCCTGGCACAGCACATCAGTGTAAGTCCACTCAGCCACTGTGTTACAAAGACAGTACAACAATCTTACATGTAATCCTTTATTATGAATAGAGTTATTCATTAATTGGTTTCATAGGGGATTATGATTTTTCTTATTTTCTGTCGGAATTATACAATGTTTAAATGTGGGATGTTTATATAGAATCGGGTCAGAGTTTCAAATAATGAGGTGAAGTATGTTACAGCTGTCCTAGAGTTTCCCAAGCGGTTCTGCTGTTGGTTGTGACCTGGCTTCTGTCCAAAAGTAAAAAAGCCCAATTTGACCCAGGCACCCTTAGAAAAGGCTGAGTAAAACAGTCAGTTGTATTGATAAGTAGGCAAGCTTTGTCACTCAATGATTTAGTTGAAAGAATGTTGGTTTTGGACCATCTCAGGTCCCGGTGGTAGGAAGAAACGCATGTCAGCGAGGGAACAGACTTATGCTGTTATCTGGGGAGAGTGACCACGGATAGTAATGCCTCTTCCCTTTTTTGGTTTCACTTCCTTTCTACTGGAATTGGGCCCTTCTTTCCAGGAAAAACATCGAGCCTGGTGGCAGACCCCTTGTGAAAGTGTGGTTTATAGGGAACCAATCTATACATGGATGGTGCTATTTTGCTTGGATTTTGTGCTGTGCAATCAGTGTTTGCTCCAGCAAAGCATGTTTTCACTGTTTCAAAGACACTTTTGTCACAATGTAAAATGGCTCTCCTGGAGTCCCAGAATAACAACATAGAGCTGTGAGGATAATAGGTCCTTGTAATTGTGCTAAACAGAAGATGTTCATTTCTGATGTGGGTGTGTCTAAACAGGAGGTGATAACTAAAGACTATACCAGGCAGAGTCAGCAGCAGCAAAGCTACCAGGGCTCTCCTGTCCTGGACTTGACCCGTCCATCCAGTGCCTCCCAGCCCCAACCCACCTCACAGGATTCTGGCCAGGGGCCCCGATACCCAGAGGGCCTTGTCGGAGAACGCAACAGAGACCGGTACGAAGAACTCTGGAACAACACAAAAACGCCAGCTCTGCGATACATGTCTTAATGTTTTTTTTTTAACTGAAGTTACTTAAGATTAACAGCGAATACCTCTCTGTGTAATCTCTGCAGGTCTCCTCCTCAGCACAAGACCTCACCTATAAGTGTTTCAAATGATGGCATCGAACCAGTGTCTCCTGCTGGGGCCAACTCTGAGCCTGAAGTCCAGGGTGGGATCTCCTACGCCAACGAGCATGGAGAGCAGGGGTAACGCTCACATACCTTAGTTCTTCACAGAATCTGCTAAAGATATATCTGATGGTTTGTAGGTACTAAAGTGGGTTCAGATACATGATAGCAACATGTAATTAAACTGTTTATGTTCAGTATATAAGGGACATAGTTTTTTAATGCTTAGATAAGCAGGGCTGTGTCTTTCCTATAGTTCAGTGTTAAATGATGCAAAGCAGGCAATTATCTATGTTTACACCTACATCTAATTGAAAGGGCAACCTTTAGATGACTTCCACCCCCTCAGATGATAAACAGGTGAGACGTCTCCACTATGTTACACAGATTTTATAGCTAAGGTGCACCAGCCTCCAGACGTAATCAGTAGGTATTTGGTAACCTGTGCTGTTTTGCACTTTAGCTGCGCTGAGTCAAACTGTGCTGTGCTGATTTGCTTTTCCATCACCAGTTTTAATCCAGTGCCATCTCGCTTCCACAGCCAACCCGTTAACAAGCACCCATCTCCCCCTCAAATCGAAACTCAACTTATGATTGTGCAGGAAACTGGTGAAAACACGTTTCCTCTAATGCTTCTTCGTTATAAAAGCATTTGAATAGCTAAATAACGGGGGGCTTTTATTGTGAAGAAGTTATAGTGTGTTTGTAACTGAATTAGCAGAGTCACTTTGTTAGCAGTGATTCCTCAGTAGTACTGCGTCAAGCGTGTTATTGGACAGACCTTCAAGCAGGTCACCCAGTTGTGGCAGAAATGCAAAACCCTGGCTGCGCTGATTCAAACCATGTAGAGGCAGGCTGGCAGATGTAATGGAAAAACGGCCATCCTATCCAGACCAGGACCTATAACTGATCAGTTACTGAGAACAATTCAATTTGACAGAAAGTTTGTTTTAACTGGCACAGCTTTTCTAGCCTGTATGACAGGAGCAGCCCAGTTGCATGTGTTGAAAATCACTCACTTGACGCTTGACAGATACACACAGACAACATGAGAGACAGCAGTCAGAGAAAAAGTATGAAAAAACAGAGCTTGTTCAGGGTGTGTCCCAACACTCACCCAAAGTCAGCTGGGATCGGCTCCAGCCCCCCTTCAACTCTGCAAAGGATAAGTGGTTACAGATAACGGATGCATTAAAAGAAAGCAAGCATACATACCCACTCAAATATGAATTAGAGATGAAGCAGTTTGTATGGCCCAGAATCAGAGCGCAAGTTAGACATTTGATGCTTGATTTGATGGACATTAACCGATGCAGCTCAAAGTCTTCAAAATTGGATCACAATTTTGACCTGCATGGTCACTGAAATAATAAGAATTTAATTTCACATATAAGCAGTTACATCTGGATGATTTTGTGTGCAATCTCTCTTTGAGGCGGTTGCACTTCACCCTCAGAGAAAGGGTGAGGAGCTTAAAAACCAAGTAGAGTATCTGCCCAAGGGCATCATGGGGGTCCTAAACCTGTCTTGTGTTTTCTGTGTTTGCTTGCTGCCACCACAGCCAGGAAAATAGTTTGATGAGGGTATAATATGGATATAATTAAATATAATTTGTTTTGTAACTTTTGTTTAAATCACTGTCGTAGCCCTGCAAATGATTTTGGCAGACGTGTATGCATGTGTGTGTGTTAACCTGGCTCTCCTTTCCCTCCTGCAGGATGGGCTCCCGCTCCCCTCCCAATGCCTCCCAGCCTCCAGCGTTCTTCAGCAAGTTGACGGAGAGCACGTCAGCTATTGTGAAGTCAAAGAAACAGGAAATGATCAAGAAAATGACCGTGTCAAATGAGACTGATTTCAGTAAGTCTGACCTCTGAATAAAAATGAGTGTGGAAGAAAACTGCAGGTGTGATTTTATAGAGAGGCTCTTAGGACTTTTAAAAAGAAACGCTGTTCCCTCTTTCAGATTCTGGTCAGCCAGGAACAGAAATCTTCAATATGCCAGCGTCTACTGCTGCAGGTAATCTTTTTAAACCTCATCAAATATTCATTTGATTTAAAGTGAGAATAAATGTTTTGGACAAACACAGTAGTGGATGTATGTCTGCAACACAACCCGACTTAATGTGGTAATGGAGCAGCACTGTGATGGTGGCTTTTTAGACAACATGGAAGTCGAGATGCACTGATTGATCAGCCAGGGACAAGCTGTGTTGTTATTTTGAGCTGTTGCTCCTATTTTCTTTTATTAAACTTAAACATCGTAACTGAAGTTTAGGAATATAAAATAACATCATGGACGCTCCGTGGTCTAAACCAGAGCAGCCAACTTTTAATACTGCTCATATGTCAACTCTGGCAGATTACAAACAGACTCCTATTATTAACTTCCCAGATATACCAGTTTGCAGTGAATAAATACAAGCAATGGAGCACTTTAATACAAGATTTGTTTTCATAAACGAAGATCCTGTAACCTGGTGCAGTTTTGGAGAAAGTTATGTAATAGTGTTTTTTTTTTAAGGAATACACAGTTCTATTTTTCATTGAGGAAAGGTCACAGAAATGTTTGTGTATTCTGTCAATTGTGCATCTTAGAAAGAAAGAAAATTGGATTCAGCAAGTCAGACAAGAAAATTGGCCTTGCTGAATCTTTAAATGGAAGGAAAAATAACGTTGGCAGGTTGTCATTGTTAGACAAACTGCTCGTGTACACACTGCAGCTGTCAGTTGTTTCGTGTAGACTACACAGAAAAGCTGGAAATAAATCAGTCACATCTAAATATATTAGCAATATCTTGTTTACTAACTGCAGGCAACATTTAGACTGAAGTGCACTGCTGTCCAAAGCCTCGACATCTAATGGTTGTCGTTCCAGAGAATTACTGCACTTTATAATTTTGTAATTTATAAAAAACTGTCTTTTGTCTTTCTGCTCTCTTGACCTCTGTTATGTTTCTGTTTACTCTCCTTCTGATAATATTAACTGCTGTGGTTCTGTGATTATCATTACTGTCTCTCCCTCTTCTTCTCACTTGATTTGCTCTCTCATCTTGCTGCTGATTGCACTTACCTTACTTTACCCTTTTCAACTTCTTTCCTTTCAAAGGACCAGTGAGCGTCCGCACCCACCCAGCTCCAGAGACGCCTGGTAACTCAATAGGCTTGGAGGCCATCATAAGAAAAGCCTTAATGGGCAAATACGATGATCAGTCTGAGGAGCGTCCTCCATCCAGCGCTGCTAACCAGATGGGCTCCAGTGTGTCTGGTATGCCTGCAGCTGAAGGACGTGCTGAGGACTTTTTCTCTCAAGGTGCAATTCCTCTTTCTCTCCTTCTTAAATAGCAGGTTATTTTGTTAGGTCTTCTATAAAGCCTTTTGTAATGTCAAATACTACGTTGTTTTGTAACTATTCAAGACAAATACTAAAGGACTCTAATGCCGTTCAGCTATTATGGCAGAGCAGGCAGGTTAGAATAAGCAGCTCTGATGGAGGTGTTACAGTGTTGGTTAAAGCTCTGCCTCCCCTGGTTGCAGGTGGGGGAAAGTCCTCAAAGGGCAACGGGCGCTCTAATGGAAGGAAGGCCAAATCTCCAGGACCAGGCCTGTCGGGAGGGGAGAGACCGTCTTCTGTGTCCTCAGTCCACTCTGAGGGAGACTGCAACAGACGAACCCCTCTTACCAACCGCGTCTGGGAGGACCGGCCTTCATCCACAGGTAGAAACCCCTCTGACTGATTTTACCTTCACTGATTTTGATAGGTAGGACTTGTTGTCAGAGCAGATGTTTGAACACACATTGTGTTTCAACTGGTCCACTTATTAAACCAGTAACTACAAAATCACCAGACTCCCTTAACTATGTCAAATTTTACAAATACAGCAGGCAGTAACCAATATAGACTACTTCTCTGTCACATGTAGAGAAAAAGCCTTTCTTAAAAAATGTCTCAGTTTTGTGAGTTATTGAGTTAGAGTTTTAAGTGTATAAAGTGTATAAAGTTTCTCCTGTTTCTGACAAATTCTTCAGTATTTGAGGTGTATGTTTGTTTTTATATAGAGCTGGGAAGTGAGATCCACATGTTTATGCCAGGTGTGAACTGACACACAATGATTCTGTCTTTCTGTAGGTTCAACACCAACTCCATACCCGTGTAACCCATTGATAATGCGTATCCCCAGCGGGACGGTGTCCGCTCCCTCCCCCTCCTCTGGCCAGCCAGGGGCCCCGGGTTTAGGGCCAGGACAGGGCCGGTCCTGGGAGGATGAGCCCAAGCCTCTGCTCATGTCTCAGTACGAGACCCTGTCTGACAGTGAGTGACCCGAGAGTCTTTCGTACCACAGGAACCGTTAACAGTCAACCAACTCTGCTGCTGCAGCCACACACACACACACACCTGCTGAGGCATCTGCAAACCTACACCCACCATTCCACTCTGCATTTCCTCCTTCAGTCATCAAGCAAATATTCTCCAAACCTCCTGTCACACACCTGAGACACCACACAGGACGGGCATGAAGACTGCTGCTCTCTGTGTGTGTGTGTGTGTGTGTATGTGTATGTGTGTGCGCGCATGTGTGTTTGCACTTATGTGTTATGCATTCACTCCAGGACTGCTCTAAAGGACAAATCACTTTCTTCTTTTGTTTTTTTTTTTATTTTTTATTTTTTATCTTTACTACTTTTCCTCACTGGCCTTATCAGTACAGACACATTGTCGTGCACCTTTTGAGTGCAGCGCCCTGATGTGCTGACAGTTGTGTTGACGGGACTCTGAGGCTGGTTCTGGTCAGGAGCTGAATGATGGCTGCTCTAGTGACAGATTTGGATCTGACCTTAGTGCAGCGGCCCGCACAGTGATGACCCTCTCGCATTTCTTCACGGTGAACTCCAGGTGCAGGCGGCCTGTGCACTGCTGCCACAATATGTGTGAGGTCACAGGAGGAGAATCAACATCTTGCTTTCCTTATTTTGGTTATTTTGCTCCTTTAAATTCAGTCCAGTCCTGTGTTTGAAACGTGAGTTGAGACCTTTGGTATACTTTGATGGTGAACTTTTGATGGTGTCATTTGTTGTCTATTATCTGCAATGATGTATCTTTTTTGGGGTGGGGGGCAGACATTGTTATGCGGGAGGGTCATATCATTGGTTTACAGGGTAAACATGCTGTTCATTGCTGATGTCATATATTAGGGAGGGTCCTGAGGAACGGCGAAGGCCTGTTGACTTCAGGCATCCATGCAGGGAGATGATTTGCCAGATGGATGGCACTGAAACAAGTGACACTTTCTCACTGTTTTTATATTAACTATGTCCGTGTTTGTTGGATATTAAGCACTTAGTTGTTAATCTGTTCACAATGGCATTTCTAAGAATCTGTGTTTCCTGGGGCAGGTGAAAAAATCGACTCCTAAACAGCATAGAAACTCCACTGTGGCAGGATCCTTTAACACCTCTGTTTAGTTTTGTCTTTATCGCTCCAACACCCCAGCGACAATCACATTTGCGCAAACGAAGACTCCCCCGCTTTGAGCAGATGCAGACCAACCTTAAAGCTGCTTAAAGGCAAACTCATCAGCATCACTTGGGGTTTGTTTGCATTTAGGACAAAAAAAGGCCATCTGTCTATGACCCTCGGTCCATGTCGGCGTCAGCTGACCTGCATAAATCCCATCTGGAAACTGTTGTGACGGTGTAACCTCTGACCTTTCACTACCTAGAGGAGGAGCAGAGACCCAACTCCTCATCCAGGCAGGTTTTGTACAGTTATGAGATATTCCTAGTGTAAAGTGCCATTTATTTTACATATACAGTACTGAAGTTACTAAGTGACGCACAATTTTCTTTTAGCCCCCCTTGACAGGGTTTATACTGTCCACGCAGGGAAATTAAAAAAAAAACAAACTAAAAAGCAAATGAAACGTCCTCTTTTTTAAAAAAATTTGTGTGCATTTTTTCTTTTCTTCCAAATCCATCATAGCCTTGGTTTTTAACTGTTTGACGCATGACTTTTTTTTTTTTTTTTTAAACAAGCTGTATCACAGGATAGCTACAAACATTTCCTTCTCTACAGGACCGATGACATACTTCAAGTGTCCTTCATTGCATCCCCCCGGTCAGAGGAGGTCGAGGGGAAAGCATTCGAAAGCACTCTGGTAGTTGTGTGTAACATTACTTGACATGTTCTCACATTTTTGCCGCAGTATTTCTGAGGTCACCCTCTCTGTAAACGGTGTGAAATGTTTCCAGCTTGTGAGGGCTGTCCTCTGAGTACTCTGCTTTGAGCTAGTTTGGTGGTTTAGAAAGACACACCTCTCTATTTGTAGTCTCAACACAAGCATGACTGTTATAGGACTACCTCCTCTCCCTCCTTGACTCATTCAGCATGCCACACCTGCAGAAAGCTCAGCCATGTTTTTGGACTTCTCTATCAGGTCTGATGTTGGGCTGAGAGAAAAATACAGCCAGACTATGTTCATCAGTCTCTTTGCGTGTATATCATTTTTCCACTGATGAAATATAAGAATGTGATGGTAAACAGACTAAGCCATATCCAGCTGTTCCCTTAAACCGATGACGGACTAATGTGTTGTTTTTAAAAAGTATACTGAAATGATTTTTAACATGCAACCATTTTGTTTTTGTTCTTTCAGATCGTTCTGATTTTCTTTCAAGTCACAAATCAAAAATAATCATTCTGAAAAGATAAAGTTGATTGCTGATGTGCTTACTGTCCAAGCGTGGGTGGGGTGGGGGGGCCGGTCGGTCTGTGGGGTTGATATAAACAGTACATTGTTAAACCATTTTGTGCATAATGATTTTTTTTTTTTTTTTTTTTTATCATAACCCACTGTATAATAGCAAGGATTGTATATAAAACTGAAGAGATGTAAATATTTATGTGGCTTGCTTCAAGGTTGGTATTCAGAAGAAAAAAAAAAAAAGAAATATTCACATGGTTAAATTCTACATGCCCACCAGCAAGCTCTGTGGATAGCAGTGTAAAAATGAAAAACAAAAAAGACACTGCCTTAATGTTTAAATAAAAAGCTTATTGCCATTAATGGTCTCAGTGTCATGTTATTTATTACCTTGGTATCATTGTTAAACTCCATTTTTTCTTGTATTTAAGTATGCATTGCACCATGTCCTGTACTTAACCCTTTCATGCATAGAGGTCACTACAGTGTACAGCTATTCAAAAGCTGTTTTCTTGTATATGCATTAAGTTTTGATGGCATAGTTGCACATCAGCCACCACAAAAAAAGCGAGTGAAACCAAGATGGCTGACAGATAGCCAGCAACGCCAACCTTTCGTAGCCGATAAGGCTATCCATGCACGAAAGGGCACATGAAAACCCTGACATGTGGACAAAAAACATGCAACTCTGCAGAAGGCCCAGATCTGGAGAGGTGGCCATGGCCACTGAGCTAAACAGCACAGGTAGTGCATGGCAGTTAGTTTGTCACAGAGAAAAGAAATACAGAATTGCAACTCTGAGAGGAAACCTGGAGAGGGCAGTGAAATACAGCCTCCTGGGGAAATTGTGAGGGTGGCATCAGTGGCAGATGGAGTCATGTAGCGGCCTCCGGGGCTCTCTACTTCCTTTGTTCTCCCCATTTTCCCAGTCCTTACTAAGACCTACTTGTAACGTCCTCTCTTCCAGCTTGATCTTCTCACGATCATTCTCATGACATCTAGATTTAAAAAGATCTGTCATTGGTTGTCATAAAATGTGGTCTTCCAGCAGGTTCTTTCGGAGTAATTCAATGTAGAGGACTAGTTTCACTGTAGAAGTTTTAAGTTTGACTTGTATGTACAGAAGCCCTGAGGGGCAAGTGAAGATTTTTTTTTCCTGGTGATCCAAAAAAAAGTTTTGCCAAGATAATCTTATTACATTCCATTTTTTTCCATCCATGAAATCATGTGGAGATTTTTTTTTTCCTGTCTGAGATGGAGTGAAGAACATTAGAATTTTTTTCCCCCACTCAGTTTCAGTCAGTATCCTGAACAAAAGAAAGATCAGATCAGTTTAGATCAGAAGAGAAAAGTGGTCACTTTCTGATCTCAGTTATTTTCACTCCAGGGTTTATGACTTTAGAACTGCTGGAAAAAAAGTTTTGCCAGGATAATCTTTCTACGTTCCTTTCCATCTGTGAAAACACATGAGAATTTTTTTTTTCCATGTGTGAAACACTTTTCTTCACTTGCCCTTCTGGGCTTTTGTAATTTTCCCCTGATGTACGAGAAACCATTTTCACTCAATTTAAAAAGAAAAGATTTTTCACACAACATTCCACCTGTGACAGTGACAGCAGATTAGCAGCAACATATAACATGATCCTCGCCATAAGAAAGACATGACAGTAATGTGACAACCTGCTGACACACAATAGATGTATAGTGTGTTTACTGTGCACAGAGAAAATTCCACTTATATGCAGTAAAGCAAGATGCTACTGAAATAAAACCAGAGTGACTGACATGTGATATGCATTGTTGCTGGAAGTATGACTTATGATATATTGTTTATAATGGAATAAATTAAGTGAGAAAGAACTAAAGTTCCTTTTTTTGTGAGAGTAAAGTACTGAAAAAAGACACCGTTGGCTATCAGTATCAAATTCCAGCTACTAGTATCAGTTCAAATGTGAATGGTACCCAGCCGCACTGTACAAACATGACATGATTTGTTTTTTTGTTTTTTTGTTTTTCAATTCAGTTGCACCCATAAAAAAAAAAAAAGCTTTTCCACGATTTTTCACAGATGGAGAAAAAAGAATACAAAGATTCTCCTGGCAAAACTGTTTCCACCAGTTCTCAAGTCACAGGAGAGATCAGATTTTAAAACACTGACATGGATTATTTCTGCTGCACAATGAGTCATTTTACTTTTCATACGTAAGGTACAGTTTGCTTACTTGAGTACTTTTACCTGAAGGCTGGTCAGATCCACAGGCTTGTTCCCGATCACCTGCACCTTGGCCGGATGGCAGATGAAACCAGGGGGCGGGGCTACCAAGCTGCAAACAAGTGGGACAGTTTCCCAGAAGCCTTCAGTCCTCACAGGAAGTCACAGAAACACTCACATCCTGCTACATCTGAGTCCGGTCGATTTAAATGTTACCAGAGACACTGATCAGTCTGTACACAGTCTTCAGTTGTTGTTAATCATGACACCACAGACTGTTAAACCTCTGCACAGGTCAACTGTAATTTGTGTTCACGGATCAACCTCCATTTTACATCAGTTCTCACGTAAATCAGCTTCATATCAGTTCACTGCTGTTCATCTGAGCAAACCTGTCCGTCTCCGGCAACACTGAGAAATACATCAACTGTCGAACACAAAGCAAAGAAATAAAGAAAAACAAAACAAAACAAGACTCTAGTTTTCACTATCTGTCACATTTATACTGTCAGTAACTGGGGGTTTTCTGAACATTTACATTTAATGTTTGTTTTTTTTTAATTTATTGCTGACAAAGTTTACGTAACAAACCAGTGCAGACTAAACAACAAAGGCAAACTCAAATGAACAAAGAATTATTAATTAATGAATTAATTAGTCTCTATATTTAGTCTTACTGCTATTGTATAATAATGACAGTCATTTTACTGATTATGATGGATCGTTTTTAGATTCAAAGATGAATATTTGTTTAAGAATAAAGACAATCATTGAGACAAAAAAGTAACAAAGTCTGCAAATCAAAATGAGACAGCTGGCAGTGAGTTCTTTTTCCTTTTCTTCTTCTTCTTCTTCTTCTTCTTCTTCTTCTTCTTCTTCTTCCTTTCTTTCAAAGCAACACCGCTAAACTTGTATTAGTCAGGCAAAGATTAAATCACAACATATTAAGAGTTTGGGTATTGCTTTTTTATTCAGTTAGGATACACATCTTTTTTAAATTATTTCTTTTGATCGGAACAGGAACGATGACTGATGTACAAAAATATAAAGAATTATGAAGTGCCTCGATGCCACATATACAACAGGAACACATTTTACAGTAACAAAGTCAAGTGTTAGAAAACACAGAAGTATCTTACATAAAGCCTCCATAAACTTGACACCCACTGACTTTCTCTCATCATTCTCTGACGCTTCACAGACCATCAACCGCAGCAGAAATCCTCATCATCCTCCCAAGAACTTCCATCTTCTGAACAAAATCCTCATCTCATTCATCATTTTTCTTTTCTCTTATTTCTACGTTCTCTTCCCTCATTAAAAAGCAGCATCTTACCGTACTACTGATGCATCACCTCAGCTTTGTGCCCTCCATGTCTGTCCAACTATTCCACTTGAACCTGGAGAGTGTTTCAAACTCTAAAAGCAACGCGACTGCAAGCCAAAAGATCATAAATGAAATGTCTGAAATACACGTTTGCAATAAAATAAAACTGGCAATGAAAAAAATGTGAGGTAAAGTCTGAAGTTTCAATATTTGCCACGTTCAATAATATATAATCGCTTGACACAAAAAGAAGAGAAAAAAAACTCAATTTTAGATCTCCGACAGGGAAAATGATGTTAGGATTAGAATCTGCTTAATTTGCCAGTCGAAGCAAACTGAAACACTGCGCTGCACTGGATATTCACAGCCTGAATGTGTGTTTATTAGGTGGACATTAACACATGACTTAATGAAAGGGGGTTTGCGCAGAAACTAGTTGCTCAGAAGAGATTTTTTGATGAACTAGCTGATCAAAACAAACAGACAAAGCTGATGTGAGCTCGCTCACACATGGATCGTTATGAGTGAAGCATGAGAGCCTTAAAATGTAACCTGGTTAAAAACATTTTACTCTACACATGGGCAGATTTTAAAGTTCAATTTCACTAAAGTAAAATCAAATGAAAGAACATTATGATAGCAATGTCAGACTCAATGACCACATAACGTTAGCTATGTTAGCATCACATATTGCATTAAAACCAACACTGAAAAGCACATATTTCTCAATTTAACTCACTGCTAATCAGAAGTATTAGCTACCAAAGTACTTAAGTTAAAAGCGTTACTTTCAAAATAAAATTGTCAATTTTTTGGAAGTCATGCTTCCATTTGGAATGCTACCACTGATTCTGACACTTAGTCCTTACTAGACAGAGGCTCCCAAACTGTTTCGTTTGGAGGGGCCAAAACGTATCTTAATGGTGGACCACAGGCAAAATGCAAACGCCTGCTGTTTTATTGTTAACTTGTAAAATGAGACTGATGTACAGAAGCCTTAAAAGAGCCCCGAGCCCTAAAAAAACATGTTTTGCAGGGATAATCTTTTTTCTTCACTAACCTATCAGGGCTTCAGTAGTTAGTTCCTTTAACTAACTGACTTCCTGCAAGTCTGCAAATGTCACTTGTCCCACCATCTTCAGATTATGAAAAATAATTAATAGTTTGGGATCCTACAGATTTAGAAGAGTTCTTGTTTTTCTGTTTGTCTTCTGGAAAATTAGATTCTTTTTTTTTTGTACATGAATAACTAATTAGTACAATTTTGACAGTTTTGACAGAGAAGTTAGTAAAACATTGTCCCAACACTTGACCGATTGTCTTGTTTTTTCTTTTTTTTCTTCTTAAAAACATACAAGTTCATTTTCTAACTACAGATGTTGAGGTCCTACACTCACACAATCCTGATAAAGCAAATGAACTGGGTTTCTAAGTGTTGACCTCCAGCCCAGCCGGGCCGGCCATTAAGTGTTTGCCTTGAATGTTTTTTTGCAAGACACAGATACATTGACATTTGTATTTCTTGTTGAAACTACCTGACTGAACATACACTGCCAAAATGTATTCCGCTGACTGGGTTTTACATTACAAATAATAATTAAGGATGTTTTTTTCCCCCCAAACTTAATAATTGCTGCAGCTCTTCAGCACCACCTAGAAACCAAACAGGAACCTCTTTACCAAAGCACCCTCAACTCCAACAAAGTATTCAAATATTTTCTTTTTTTCAAACATTCTCAAGGCCATCTTTTGCTTCTGTGCTGTCATCCCTCTTTTGATTAGACTTCAGACTTTATTCTAGAAACACTCTTGTTCTTACTGAAGTAAACAAGCCGCTGTTTGAATGTGTGTTAATTAAAACTGTTAAAAGCATGTTCTGTTAGAGATAAACTGTTCAAACTATATTTGGTCCAATATTTCACATGCAGCACTGAAATCCCCCTCCCACCCCGTCACAGAGAGGACTGTGACGATGCGAGTGCAATAACTGCACGTCAGAAAGCTTTGCATTGGCGTAGAATCCATGACACGCACCATCTTGACTTTTCTCTATGTACACAGACAATCCGACAGTCACCTTCACCAATGTTACAATCCAACCTGAAGGAGAGCAAAGGCCACCAATTTGTCTGCTTGTGTTTTAAATAAGACATCAACCATTGAGGGGCAGCTTTAAACTGCCAGAGGACCGACTCCCTTTTGAAAGACTGCATCAGTAGAAAGTCTAAATACACTGAAGGATTCCCAGAGTTCCCTCCATGGCTAGTTAAGATGAACAAGTTTGTTTTTTTTTCTGAGGGGCTCCAGTTTATTTCTCTTTCCACAGGAGCCTTCCTGAGCTCCTCGTCCTCCAAATCCTAAGAAGATGAGCAGCCTGCAGCCCTACAGATCCTCTGTGTAAATGATGCAGGGACTCGTGTCCTCGCTGGACTCCAGCTGCACTGTGGAGACGAACCAGCGGCGGGAGCCCGTGGCGTTGTAGTTGAGCGTGGTGCGGTAAGTGTTCTTGGCACGTTTCGGGTAGATGATGGTGGTGCTCCGGTAGCTGATGGGCTTTTGCCGCGGCTCCAGGTACACCTGAGACTTGTAGCTCCTCCAGGTGCAGTTTTGCACCGCCACCACCGTCTCACTGAAGGAGGTGGCCGTGGGGACGGGGGTGCAGTAAACCTGGTCCTGGTAGTGCTTGTCGGAGTCGTACTTGACCTCCGAGTTGCACCTAGAAAGGAGAACAAACACACCTCAAAGTTAACACAAGGTGGCAGCGTTGACGAGAGAATATTGCAGGAACTGGGCTCCGTGTTCCCTTTAGGTGTCAGAGCCCTCTTACTTGATTTCCTGCTCTGGTTTGGGGTTGACCTCGATGCTCTCTCCGAAGAACACAGGATGCATGCGAGTCTTTGGGTCAGTTCCCGTGGAGTTCAGCAGCAGGTAGGGCAGCTGTGCAGAGGAAACACAAGACTCACAATCTGAAAATATCCATGCAGCGGCGTTCCTAACCCTCCTGCCAACGTGTCCGTTCAAGGAATTCCAGTAAAAGATGCCAGCGTGTTGTGAAAACACATCAGTCCCCACCCTCTGCAGGAAAACAAGTTCCCTGATGAGAACGTGCCTTGTCAAAATGACTCCTACTGGAGTAATAATTAGACTAGAAATCCAGCAGGCAGGGCAACATCCTAATTCAGATAATTACACCGTGTGGGTCCAGCCAAGTGAAGGGTTGGTGGTGAATCTCGTTCTCACTGCAGCTACAGCTGGCTGGAGCTGTGCGACCCTCACAAAGCTTGTCTATACTGTGTGTTGAACAAAGCCCTAAAGATGTTGGTGCTACAGGATTTAGAGCCAAAATCACAGCTATGAGTCTCAGGGGAGTTTGTGTTTGAAAGGTCAGTACCCCTGATGAGCAGGTGACCTTAGATGGTAGCCTAAACAAGACTATAAATGCGATATATTAATACAGTGCCTTCACTGTATGTATCGATTTGTATGCGAATTGTTTTTTCTTTGCACATTTGAGGGCCTCTCTCTTCCTTGGGTCCATCCTCACCTGGTCACTGGTTCACCTGCTGTTTCGCAGCTGACCCAATACACACATGAATGAAAGCACAGTGTCAAGGCACGTTTAAAGATCTCCCGTGCCCAGCTGAGATCTGGTATTTACCGGTTATGGCAGAAGCTATACACCGTCTGGAAGAAGAAATGTGGATATATTTGATGTGTGGTTTGGCTGATTTAGAAAATGTGTTTCATTTCGTATTCTACTGCACCATCGGCTAATGATTTTGTAAATATGGATGATGCACAGAGATTCAACTGGCTATTCACATATAAAACATGTTAACTATTAAGTTACCCGGAGTAAAGTGTTCCGCATGAGGAAAAATGCTCCAAGACAAGATATTTTATGCAAAATTAAGAAATTAACTTTAGACTTCTTTTAAAATATGCTTTTAAGTTGTGTTTTTCCCTGCAACGATTAAGTTATACTTCACCGTTAATGATCAATTTCATGATGTATTTTTTACGAGGTGATTACAAGAATCTCATCTGGGAGGGGACACATATTGACATGAAACAGAAATAAAAATAAACTTAACTGAAGGCTGCTATCACAGGTTCATGGGCTTCAAACAGTATTTTGGTGACTGATTTATTTGTAGATTAATTTCTTGATCAAGTGTTTTGGTCTGTAAAAACAGTGATTATTTTCACGATTCATTGAAACTCTTAGTTTACTGTCATGATTGATAATCGATGGCAAATTAATCTTCTCCTCCGATCAGCATTTATTATCGATTCCTTTTTTCTTGTCTGATCAATGGTTCAAACACTTTTTAGTGAAAAAAGTTGCAGAAAAAAATTCTTTCTGTTTACCTTTTCACAAACTTACTATCTGTTGAAGTTTTCTGAATGATCTAAAGAACCCTGTTAAGCGAAGACACTGCGAGTAAAAACCTAACTTTTTTTCATGCTCTCATACCTTGTCTTTCAGACTGGTGGAGAGAAAATTCCCACAATACACATTTAAGTGTTTATTTTAGTTTAGATTCTGTTGCAGACACTCATGCAAATCAGTACACACTTAATTAGATAATACCTCTTTGTTTCAAAGCAATTTGTTTCATTGAGTTATCTAGAAGTCATGATACTTTCCCCATTCACCTTTTTTTTTTTTGTCTAAAAAATTTACAAGAAGTTCACAAATCTAAGGGCTGTTTTCTTAAGTTGAGTGTTTATCTCAGACTCTGAGCCATAAATCAGCATTTAGTACACCAAACGTTCCAGTTTTATTCATATTATCTATATTCTGAAGGTTTTCAGTCAAAGCCTGATTTATATAATATTCTATTCCGACAAAAGCCTTTGACTCTATGATGTCAACGACATGAAACACGGCTCTGGAAATGGATGCTAATTAATGAATTTTTAACTAAATAATGCCTCATTTCCAAATCTGAACATAACAGTTCTGAAAACTTTAACATGAAAAATATTTGTCTTGAAGTAAATAATTGATGGGGGAAGTTTCATGGTGATTTCTGTGAATTGAATGTTTTACTCTGTTCACCTGCAGTGTCTGGACAAACACATTACTGTGGGCCTCATGAGAACACTGATTTTCAAAGGATCCGTTTACAGAGTTTGTTCTGTTCTCGGCAGTGTAGCTACAACACCAGACGCGTTGGGCTTACCTCATGATCCACATCTAACCGTATGAACCGTGTTTGTTTTAGCCCTGACCTTTGACCTCTCGGCGGCTCCAATCAGAAACACTGTCACACGCTGAAGCAAGGTTATAACTGTGTGTCTAAACAGTGACCGGTCTGAATCAAATGACACTCCGACCACAACTCCAGCTACTCTCACATTACACAGGAGGCTGCTGTCACATGCTGCGGTTTGGCCGCAGTGAAGCGCACATGCCACTACAGGAGACGAGCAAGAACAGGCCAAGGGCACCGCAGAGCACCGTGTGGAGCTCGTCTTACCTCCAGACCATGATCATCACCACACACACGCGCAAACATACGCATACACACACTGTCTAAATGGTGCAGCTGCCAGTTTCACCACACAGGGCTGAAAATCTGCAGGCCTTCAGTCTCTGCTGCTTCTTGACCTAAAATAAAACACTTGATTTGACTTTCCTCCGCCGCTTCGGCATGGAGCGCGTTCCAGGTATTGCGCTCTGGCAACTTGTGCGAAGCAAACACTGGTGAATGGAGGACAGGTCAGCTCCAGGCAGTGGATCCCCCAGTGTGCACACAGTGCATGAATCCCCCTGCAAGCTCATTTCTGCCAAGGTAAAGAAAATAGTCTGCAGCTGAGAGACCCACACAATGTACAATGCACAATGTGAGGCTGCAGAGACAAACGCCTACTCAAACACACCTTTCCCAACTGGAAGCCTCTGACTTTATATCTTAAGTTTGTGTTAATGTGAGAGCATCAGCAAGGCAGATTTAGAAGAAGTCATGAGATCTGTCTCCTGTGTGTCCCCAAGTCTAATCCACCGACACTTGAACGGTACCCTTCACCGGGACACAACCTGTTACACATTACATGAGCACACTTTTTAATGCTTCTCAACTCTACGTCTAACATCAAGTATAAAATGTATCATCACACGTCTGTTTAAATTTGACCCAGGTTTGAAAACAGACTGTCTAAGTGTTTATCCATGTTTAATTTAGAAGTGAGAGGTCATCAAACACATATGCAGCGAGCTGCTCCCACTCTAACAACCCCCTGCAACCCGAAATAGAACTTGAGGATTGTTCTTTGGTGCCACACAAAAACAACACAAAAATAGATTTGGAAAGAGGAAAGAAAAAAAAATGGAGGACATATATGCGTCCACTTGTCAAGCTCACAGACGTCTAAAAGCTCCAGATCGAGAAGTTTTATTCTTTCCACACACGGGTGGGCCCACAGCAGCAGCAGCAGCCTGACGTGCAGCAGAGGGCCACAGGCCAAGACTCTGCGACCAGGACAAAGCCTCTGTACATGGGACACCCGAGCTACCAACCGAGCTAACCGGCGCCCTGCAAACGCTGCATTTCCAAGGCCTCCTTCTCAAACTGTGAAAGCCACCGTAACCTGCGCAGACATGTCTGCAAACCGAGAGCAAACTGGAAATGATTTTCAATCATATCAGCCCTGTTATGTCACTGAAGGATCTGCCATAAAACTGGACTTGGCAATTATCATTAACTTCCGTGAGCTATATTCTGCATGAAGTAACATGTTATTTAACTGAGGACAAAGCAGTATTAGGACTTATTATTTAAGCTCTCATAATGCCTCGGGGTGCACTGGCTGGTTGAGCAGCCCCTTTAAACGTTTGACTGGAAATAAATCACCTTTAAGATTTGATTATTATGTAACACCTCCTTGTAATAAGTGTTAGTTAATAGATTAAAATGACCTTATAAGATGTAACATTATCAAGTATGTGGAAAAAAAGTAAAGACACACATTGTGTTTAACTGTGTTAAAGTAAGCTTTTGGACAAAATGACCGTATTTAAGTGGTAAAGCTTTATCACTTAAATATGGTCAAAATAACCTCAGATTTTGTCCACACGTAGTGCTCATTCCAGCTGCAAAGGGCTAAAGGTTAATAAAACATTAGTAAGTCTATATTGATCTTAACAAAGCAACATTACAACCTCAGTAACAATGACAGGTGAGTTAGTGAGAATGTTTGACATAACTGACTTGTAATGCTGTCATAAAGTTACTGATTGTTGTAGACAGATACAATAATTCTATTTTCTCTTATCTATCCTGTAGATATTTAAAGTTTCCAAGAAATAATTAAAGAGTGAAAAGTTCCTAAAGGTTTATCAAAACAACATAATATTTACTATTAATAAAGACTTTTGGCTACAACAGCTTGGCCATATGTTTTCATTAATAGTTCCGTTTTGTTTGTGGACTTGGCTGGTTTCCATGCTGAGTTATGACCTGAGATAGAATTACGGCAGATAGCTACAACTGTTATGAAGACAAACATGTTTTCACTGCTGATTGCTGAAGACTCTGTTTCGATTTGTTGATGCCACTGTACAGAACATTCAGAGGTGGATCTGCAGGTGGAAACACGGTCCTGGAAGACTTTCTGTCTTCTTGCTGGGAGCCCCTGGGAGTCCTTGGCAAGGACCCCCTGGGAGTCCCTGGACCCCAGTTTAGAAACCTTACTGGGTGTAACCAGCTCACTGACCCTGGTGACCCTGATGCACCAGAGTGGAAAAGAAGACAATTTTGAGGGTTATTGAGTGTTGGTGGTGTCTTCAGTTTAAATGTAAGAGGGGGAGAGAGAGAGAGAGAGAGAGAGAGAGAGAGAGAGCTTCCAGATGTGTGAGTGGGTCTGAAGTGAAATCTCTCTCTGGCTGAACACTACAATGCTCACAGCAGCGTCATCACCGCGGCTCGTTTTCTTCAGTCCACTAACCCCGCATGTCGGGGGAGGCGACTGCCTGACAAATGATTCTGGACACACAACAGCCTCACAGGTTGCAATATTGTTCAAATCATGCAGTAAATTCAGAGAAATGTTCCTCACCAGTTTGCCTTCTCTGCTCTCCTTTCTATAATATCCATGATGGCTTTCGACGGGCGTCGTGCAGCTGCCGGAGCGCGACTCGATCAGACCCGGAGAGAGCGAGCAGAAGGGCGGGCTGGGACTTGGGGGTAACCCCGAATCCGGACTGTCGAGCAGCCCTTCCCGGTTCTTTCCTTTCAGGCTATCATCCATCGCTTGTAAATGTAGGTGCCCCACCATTTCTGGGACGGGACGAGTTTAAAAAAGAAAACAAAATAATAAAAAAAAAAAAAAACAGCCCGGACGTTCGGAGTTCTTCTTCTCGAAGCGCTTCGAGTCGCCGCTGTGCGCTGACGCGTCGAAAAGAAATAATCCTGGGCGAAGTCTCTCTGGACGATCTCTGCAAGCTGTGAAGTGAAGAGGGGGAGTCATCAGAATATATGCGGACGCTGTGGACGGAGCTCCACACAGTGATTTCAATTCAGCCCTTATTTCTTTAAACCTTACGTTACTGTACCTGCGCGTCGTGAAGCGTCCACCTTAAAATCCCAAAGGATATTCCCAACCGGAGTGAAACAGTTTACTCAAACTTTAAGAGAGAAACCATCGTCAGACTTGACATCGAAGTGAAGAATAAAATATACTTTAAAAAAAAAAAAAAAAAACCGAAACAAAGCGCAGCAGAACGCGCAAAAACACACAGTGTGTCGGCGGTGTGGATGCGAGCTCCTCCGCTCAGCTCCGCTCAGCTCCGCTCTGCTGTGCTGTGCTGTGCTGTGTGTCAGTGTGTACATGTGTCTGTGCGCTCTCCAGTGGAGAGCTCCCCTCTTAATGATCCTGCCAGGCTTTTTTCCCCCCACCTGGATCCGGTCTAGCCCTCATGATCTGGATCACTTCCATGTACAACCGACAGCGGCGTGCGCCCTCTTCTCAGAGCGCTTAGAGTAGAGCAAAAAAACCTCCTCAGAGCACTTAGGATTATTATTTATCACAATATTTGTCAATTCCTTTTTTTTTTTTAAGGACTGCAAGGCTTTCCAAAGCACCAGCGGGACAATCCCAGCCCAGTGTTTTAACGTTTATGCAAACCAGTATGTGGAACCAGTAGTACACTATATTTACATTTCTGCAATATGTCTGCCATACATTTTGGGAGGTTGTGGAGTTACTGCTGAGAAGGCTTCCAGTGTATCCAGTTGGTGATGTGTAGGTATGAAACCACTGGATATTCTTTAGCAGACCTTGGGACAATCCCCAGCCATGTTCGTGGTGACAAAATAAAGACATTTTTGACAAGAAGCTTGATTCAAACTCACTTGAGAAGAAAATATGAAGATCTGCGATAATGTGTCCAGGAATGTGTCCTATTCTGATGTAACATTCATCCAGAATGGCATTTGAGATGATAACATACCAATAACCTCGTCAATGCATGGGCAAAAATAGTCAGCCAATTCTAGATTACAAAACAGTGTAAGTGTTTTTGAGTGTCTTTAATTGGTAAATTAATCTCAGCACACTATGATGAAAAACATGCAGAGAGATTGTAATTTAGGATAACACGTCACCACAGTCTTGTGGCAGTAAACCATAGACAGCAGCCATCTTATGGCTTCAAAGAAATAATGATCTTTTGTGTTGAAATAAAAGTCTAATCTCTGTAATCTCTAACCTAATCCAAATAACTGCCAACCCAGAGACAGCGGCTGGAGACAGCACTTGTTTTTTTGTTTTCTTAAACCTCTAGATATTTTTTTAACAAGACATTTTCCAGCTGTATTTGTTGTGACAGAACCAGGTAAGCCAGAATATGATCTTCCTCTCACTATATCCAAGTCATTTTGGGCCAAACCAAAACAGATAATAAACTCAACTTTACTGTAACATAAAACTGAAAGTTGAAGCTAAAGAAACTTAAAGTTGCAATGTACAGAAATATGACAACATGGTGTGGTTTGCAGAAACACAATGCCAACTCTAAGTGCTGTATAGTGTTTCAGTTACTTGAAGACGTTTCACCTCTCATCTGTGACGCTTCTTTAACTAACTGGAAGGGAGTTGCAGGCTTTAAACTATGTGTGGGAGTTCCCTCACAGAGTTTCAAAGGACACGGGTGAGCTCCGAGTTTCAAAATTGTTAAGGCCACTTGTGAGTCGTTGACCCAACCAGCACTCATGTGGGATGTTAGGGCCAGCTGAGCCCAGATGTGAATGGTTGTTGAGCTGTTTGCGGAGGGCATTTGCATTGCAGTTGGACAATAAATAATGTCACCGGCTTGATGTAGATGGATTCTTTTGCTCCTTGTTCAAACCGTCTTTGGCCAAGATGTTTCCTTGTTGTCCTCAATTCTGCCATGGCTTTCACTTTCACTGAACCAGTGGCTAAGAGCAGTTCCTGTGAGGGTAATCAAAGCTCTACTCTCAACTTCTTCAATGTAGACGTTGGCCACTACTGGGGACACTGGTGAGGCCATGGCACAGCCATGCTTCTGTTGTAGAAACCTTCACTGTACTGGAAGGAGGCGGTCAATAGCCAGAGATTTAAGTAAGGCGCAAATATGAACAGGAGGTCTCACCTGGAGAAATAAGGAAATCAACAACACAGTATTTCTGGACATACAAGAGAAGTGGGTGAGCTCACCCAACTGGAGATGGACGTCCTACATGAATTCCGCAGTAACTCCTGAACAGATGTCAGTAGTAGATCTCAGTACAGCGACAGAGTCAGCCATCAGAAACAAGATCAGCAGAGCCTAAGAACAAAGAAACTGTGCCAGTGCCCCAACAGTCTGATAAATTGCACCTAGGGGACTGCTTTCATTTTTTGTATTTGTCCTAATGTTCCCTATTCCCTTTATTAACAGGACAACATAGCCCTTCACTCACTGCCTCCTTCTGCAGACAGCAGGGACCTCGCCATCACTAACTGCCTGCAGAGGGAAGAACATTTCCTCTTCAGGAGGAGATGGAACCATTCCTTCATCCAAATTAGATGAATTTTAGAGTTGGATGGGTCGCACGATAGTTGCACCATTGACCCAAATAAGATTTTTTTGTTTGGGCAGAGACAAATAGTTTTAGTGTGGTGCTTATCCCAGTCCTACCTATGATGTAACTTGCTCTATGCTGTCTATTTGTGTTGCCGCTCTCTATTAGCTAGTTTGCGCTCAGTTGATAGCCTGTGTTAGTTTTGCTGCCGTGTATGACTACAATGTGTCACGTTCCTGTGGGATCAACGGACAGTAAATCAACCTGAGTTCACTTGCTGACCTCTGACTGAACAACTGGCTGTTGTGTTATTCTCTTTTTGCTGCTTTGCTGAGCGCCTACTCAAATTCTGTCCTTTTACTAACCTGCATGTACACACTCCCAAACACACATACACATCCATCCATGTGGACATACTAATACTGAGCGTTTCTCATGAGTGCTTTGTCCGAAACTAATTGTTAATGACCTTGCTATAACATTAGATATGTGTCCCGTGGTTGCACCACTACCTTTTCAAAACAGTCTGTCACTGGTCCGCTTGGTGCTGTCTTGTGCACAGGCCCACCGTGCTGTAACCATTGTCCCTGTTTAAATCCTGCACAGTTTGCTCAGTTGACTACCCTGACGCCCCCACATCCACCATTTTAAATCCAAGTCAAAGTGGTTAACCCAAATCACGGTCACGCTTTTAAATCCATGCTTGAACTTGACTTCTTCAAATCTGGTCCAGCACTTCTGTAGTCCTTCCAATTTGACTTCCCCAAATCACGTCCGCCTTTTTGTAGGCCTTTCAACAGGACTTTACTAAATCACGTCTGACATTTTTTTTAGTCTTTTCAAATGTGATTTCTACAGAACTACGTTGGCCATTCTAATTAATAATTTTTTTACAAAATCATATCAAGGTTCACTTCAAACCCAGCAACACACTAAGGCAGAATCTTGGCCACCCTAAGGACAAAAAGCTCAGGCATAAACAGAGTAATGTAGTTTATGCTGTTCAATGCAGCCAGGGCCAAACAGGTTTGTACACTGGAAACAAAACAACCCCTCCATAAGCAAATGGAAAAACACTGGAGGACCAACTCCTCAGGTCAAGACTCTGCTATCCATGTACATTTTAAGGAGATAAACATTGCTTTGAGGACAACATTGTAAACATCTTGGCCAGAAAAGACAGATGGTTTAAAGACGAGTGAACGAATCCATCGATGTCAATCTGGAATGACCATCTCTGAACAGAGTAGGTGGTCTGCAACACTGCTTATGTCATACTCCTGCGACTCACGATGCTGTAAGTTCCCTTCATAAACAGCATAACAACCATTAATATCTGGGCTCACCTCACCCTAAAGTCCCACATAAGTACCATTTTCTTCACTGCAGTTTAGTTGGAACTAAAACCTGATTACTTTTGTTTGCATTCAGCAAAAGCTTCAGCTGAGTTAGCTGAGATGGCAAAACATTACGTGCAGACATTTTGTGAAGTGATATACAAAACTACATCATCTGCATAACGTTGAATATTTGCTTCATTTTCCACCTAGATTATTTATGTTAACATGATTTACTAAGAACTTGAGCTCAATTCAGGACTGCAAGATGATTACGCATGGATAACAGTGCTGAGTAAATCTGAGAACATCTTTTAATCTGGGAAGTTATCCAGATAAAGTTATTCAGAATGGTAATCATAGGTACTCCTGCTGTGTCATAAATCAATCACCATCCTTGTATTGTTTCATTTATTCAAAAAAGAGCAGTTTGTTTTTGTTCAGAAAGTATTTATTCACTAAAGGGGTAATTAAAGGATCACTATATTTATTTTTCATAAGGCCTGTGTGACTCTGTGTCTGCCTGGTGTATTTCAGGACTGGGTGGAGATGGGTGGGAACACTACACACACCACACACAAACACACATACACGCACTGACACACACGCACACACACACACACACAAGCGGCAGACAAAGCAGACCTGAGTGCTGCTGACAGCTGAACAGGCAGACAAGAGAGGACTGAATCCTTGTTAGTTTCCTCCACAGATGGTCGCTCTCTGTTCATATGTTAGCAGCTCTGCCAAGAGAGAAATCAGAGCTCATATAAGAGCTGCAGAGCTGCACAGAGCTGACTGTGAGTCTGAAGCAGTTGATTGTATCTTTGATGGTCCACCAGTTCTCCATGGTGATGACCACAGATTGCCAGGAAATCATGTGTGATGTTTTTTTTTTGTTTTCTCAGTTCTCATAAAAACTAAGATAACTCTATTTGCCTTTGTTTTTAGGATCTACTTGATCACATGCCTGCTAAGCTTGTACTGCTGTAATTCTGTTTGCTGAGAAATCTTTTCCCTACTCTGTGTTATTGTATGAAGCCGCAACAGGAAGCAGTGCAGGACGTTTTACTGGCATTTACCACTTCAGGTGTGTTCAGTTGCAATCACGTCCATCTTAAGGAGCCCATCATGTTGATGCTCAGGCATTCAAAGGTTAGTTTGCAGATTTTATGCAGATGATAAAAGATAGTGGGATGTTGAGTGTGTTTGCATGTCTGTGAGCACAACAATACAAAGATGTTCAGTTGCAGCCTCAGGGAGGGACAAATCGAGACCAAAAGGACCACGCTGGAACTGTTCTGGTATTTTACACGTTTGATCACATATATATTCTTCTATACACTTCAGTTCATCGCAATTTGACAAAAAACAACATACATTTTCTCTCTTATCTCTTTTTGTCTCTACCCAAATACAATACAAATACAACATTTGCTGAATCCATGTTACAGTGTGAGAAGTTATAAAGGGCTATTTCTTAAAATAGATGGTATTTATGTTGCAAACTTTTCTGTTGATTCTTCAAAGTAGCCCTGACATTGCTCAATGTGGATATGTTGAACTTTTTAAATATAATTCTATGCCATACTAGCAGTCCCCAGATGAGGACTTTCATAATTTTGCTGATATCATGTAGTTTGATTTATAATTAAACACCTGCAAAATTAATTGTATTTATATATAAATATATATATAATATATGCCAGGCTACTTAATTATATATAAGATGGTGATAACCATAAAAAACCTGCTAATCATCAGCATTAGGGGTGGACAAACTATCTACAAGATATGCTGTACCTCTTCCTCTTGCAATACACGTATTGATACACTACATATGGATTCTTATTAGAACATGCAGGCACTCTAAACTTATTCTCCTGATAAACTGACAATCCTGACAACAAAAAATCCTAAAAATTGAATTCATTCAATTTCGGTAGTTTCCTGGCCATGACAGGTTGGAACACAATCATACAGTTGCAGACATACAACAAACACATAACTTAAAACAATCATACAGAAATATAGAATATATAACATTCAAAACATTCTACAGACAGATGTTTTTAACATACAAACAAGAAAAAGTCATATTTTGACAAGACTCAGTTAATGCTTTGTCCACCTGTTCTCATACATCACAGCTTCAGGGAGATTAATTATTCTTTGAAAACACTGCAATCAGTCATTATGGGGATGGCTGTCCTGCTGCATACCTGTTTTAACATTCTCATTTAACCAGTAATGTTACTTTGACACTGTATCTCAAACCTATGGCCTTTACATTTATGGGTGGTAGATGCGAGACATTATAGAAACAGACACCGTTACCATTTGACTAAGCAGCCACCTCAATTACGTTGGAGTTGATTGAGTAGTTCTGCAATCAGGATTATATTCCTGAGAGCTCCAAGATCTCAGGAGGCTTCAGGCAGACGCAGAGGGGGGGAAGACATACTTTAGTGCTCCATCAACCTTCCCCCCACAGGACAATCATTCATTTCCTGCAAAAACACACACGGCCAAAACACGAGGAGACAAACATGTTTGAATGCATAGATGCGGTAATGCACGCACACACACACACACACTCACACACACACACACACACACACACACACACACACACACACACACCCATGCTACACGCACACACACACACATTCCTGATCTTTAGAACTCTCTGGCTCAGTCTCACTGCATTCATAAAACGCTGCTAAGCAAGCTAGGTTGGGAAAAGAAAAGAGTGGGATCAAAACAGGTGTGTGTATGTGTGTGTGTGTGTGTGTGTGTGTGTGTGTGTATTAGAGGTTCTGAAACAAACAGACAGTCAGAAGTACAGTCATTTCACTCCCATGACCAATTTTTCAAGTCTGTGTTTTCAGTATTTCCTCGAGGTGTGCACGCTGGTGTGTGCACACGCTGTCTGGAATAGCTCTCAATGTAAACAAACCACAGCGAGGCAGAGAGGTTGTTTTGAGCCTGCGAGGACGTCACTGTGGTTTCCACACACAACACTCTCCTTCAAGACTTGAATTTATGAATCTTCTCCGGCTCGCAGATAGGTGAACATTCTCTGTTTGCTTTTCGCACAATGTACACACAAACACTGGCTGCTTGTTCAGCACACTCCCGTGAGCTGCACTCCTCTGCCCTGTTCTCCTCAGCCTGTTTGAAAGAGAGTTATGGAAAGGATTTGACTTGATGATGGATGAGCCTGACAGATTCTAAATATACCATCCAGACTGCAGAATGCAACATTTCAAGCTTATATTATTTAGGTCTAGAATGTCTAGTGTAAAAAGTCTGGGTCATCTGGTGAATAATGGTATATCATAGCAGCAAATTAAGGTTAAAGTAACAAAGCTCAAATACCCAATGTGAAGAAAATGATCTGGTATAACTACACAACTATTTGCAAGAATCTTATAACTCTGTATTTCCCTTAAAACCCATAACACTCCCATCAGCCTCAGCGGTACTTTGCAAATCAATTAGAAGGATTTTTAATGTGTTAGCTAAACTAACTAAGATGGAATCAATTCTTGGTTACTTAACAGTTGAATACTAATGTCCCATAGGTGCAATCTGCTATGGGAAAAGTCTAAGAGGGCTGTTGAGGACCAGGAAGTCTAGGCCCAGTAGTGCCGCTTGTGTAGACTCCCTAAGTACATAGAAAACATGCTGCCAGGATTTATGACCTAGACGCAGAGTGGCAGTGGCAGATGGAGGCTCCGTTGAGAACAAGTGTGGCCAAAACTTTTATTTTTTATAGATAGATTTTATATGCTACTAATGCCATGCTGACACACACACACACACACACACTCACGTACACACACACGCAAACACACACACACACACACACACACACACACACACACACACACACACACACACACACACACACACACACACACACACTTCACCAAAAACTTAAACAACCCCATTGGAAATAAATCCTGTGACTTTCTTGTTACACTTCGTGCTCTTTTAATTGTACTTTTTTGAATGTACTTTTAAAGAAAGAAATGAAAAGTTAATAAATTAAAAAAAAACAGAAATTCACAGGAAATATTGATAATAACAACAGGTAAAGAGAGGCATTTGCATTAATTGATCAATAGCTGATTATATTTTTGTGGTTGTCAGGATTGGATTTTTGCAAGTAGGTAACTTTTTTTTGGTTTTTATTTGAAAATGTAAGATCTGGGACATCATAAACGTCCTGCTCAAATGTTTTTCTTTAAAAATCCCATTTTGTTGGACTAGAAACAAAACAATTCAGCTTGTTTCGATTGAAAACTAGAAAACTTTAAATTATTTGCAGACATTTGCCCTCCACTGTGCTCCAGTGTAATTAGCACCACTTTGATCTTTTGTATTTTTATAAGCTGTACCCCTGCTCATGACAAAGCATGTATGTCTTGAGGTGAAAAGCTGGTGTTCACATGAATTCCACCATTTCAGCAGCTCTAAATCATTGCCTCTGATCAGTTGCTGTGTTCACTGTAGCGTACACACTCTGTGACATTCTCAGTGACACCTCCCTGAGGCGCCACAGCTGTTGGCCTTGCATGTTAGCTGCCCATCTACCCTTAGCTGTAATCAGTGATTCACCTGCACACCGCTTCCTCTGACATTTCAACTTCCTCAATTCTTTGTGTGAACAGTCAGTGGGTAAACATGAGAATGGGAGTTTTGTTTAATGTGTAACAGTCAGACTGTGTTTACTGACATGCTCAGTGATGCAGATGTAATGTATTGATCTTTATCTGTAAATATGTGGATCTATATTCTGCTAGAGATAGTTTAGACGCATGAGACATCAGTGAAAAATTCATCTGTGTGTGCAAACAGTCAATAGTCTGTCGCTGGTTTAGATATGGTTGGTGCACATGGGTCACAGATCTGTCAAATACCAGGGCGGGAGTCGGAGTGTCAACAGTTACCACCCTGAGAAAAATGAATATGGACAGAGATACAATCTGTGTCTTTGTGACTGCGTGTCGATTCTCATTGTGATTTATTGACTAAACAAGGTGCACAGTGGTCACAGGTGGGACCATGCTCAAACAGAGCCATGTGAGCGAGTCAAAGAAGAGGAGAGAGGTCACAGCAGGGGTAGAGGAGGGAGAGATAAGAGCTGGTTCTTGTCCCATTTGTCTCCAGTGAGGCGCATTCATCTCCGCACTTGCAGAGAAAAGGCCCTGCCCTCTGTCAATCAATCAGTCAGTCTTTATTTGTATAGCACAAATTCACAACAACAGTCATGGCATGACACTTTTCAAATTGAATTGGGGGGGTACAGCAGCTAACTGAGATATGAGTTTAACTCTAATAATAATAGTGATCTGTGGTCTCCATTTTTAACTTTTTCTACTAAATATGCACCGTACAAATAAAGAGTGATTGCCTGATTTATTGATTGATCGATTGAAGTCCCACTCTCTGCCCCGCCTGTTTGCTCAGGGTGTTTGTTCAGGACTGTGGTTTGAGCGTTTGTCATGCAGAGGTAGCTCATGGCAGAAAATCAAATACAATTTCATGTCAGCTCAGCTCAGTAACATAATATTTATTTCCCCGCAATTAAAGTGATTCAGTCCACGTTGTAGGGAGAACAAACAAGTTGTGACTTCCTCTACCGTGACAGAGAGATTTATTCTCCACAATACTTTTCCACCAAAGTGCTTCCTCTCTGTTGTTGCCTCCCCTCACCGACATAGCTTCTTCTCTGGCTGGTTTAGAAACCAAACTTCCATCCACAAGTGATTTGTGTTCTTCAGTTCATGACCAGACCAGAAGCAGCTCTAGTTCTCTTCCGCCAGGGAAGGTTGTGTTTCCCATGGTGCTTTGTTTTTGCCTTCTAGCCTGCAGGGATATAATGACAAGCATGGACCACCCATGTCTGCTTTGGCCTGGCTGTTATTTGAGGAATTCCCCCAGCTTCAGTGTGTGTGTATGTGTGTGTGTTCATGTGTGTGTGTGTGTGCGTGCGTGCGTGTGTGTGTGTGTGTAAAACATAAGCTCTAGTTTATATTTACATGCTTTGGCTTAAGCCAATGTGATGAAACATTATTTTGAAAGCTTGACATAAAGATTTAAAGTGTTTACACAGTAATAACTTATAATTGATCACTTTTCTTCATTACACAAAACAAACATGTATTCAACAGTTTGTATGAACCTTATTGTGGTTCTCTATCCACTGACTAGAGGTGTTGGAGGCAACCTTACTTATGCTTCATTATTCATGAGTTTCAACTGTTATAATATGAACATTAGGGATTATTGGATGTTATATCGTTATTATGATATGACACTGTATATTGCAATAGATGTCAGATATTGTCATATGACATACAGTAAGTATTAATAGTATTACTGAATATCTAAAGGAAAGATGTAATTATAATCGTCCAAATTTGTGCATTTATATTTAAGCATGTATTAAGTAATCACACACATACACGTATAAATCATGTCGGGAGGTGTAAAATTATTTGCAACGTCCCAGTTTCATGATTGTTTATTGTTTTGTGAATAATCATAAGAATAACAAATATTGTATATTGCCTTGTCACATTTCACAGTTTGTTAAAAAGAATTCATGAAGAGTTTATACAATGTACCAGAGAGGGAAAAGGCTGGTTTAAACTTGTATAACCAGTAGCTCATGTGGTGGAAAAGACAAAAGGTAATATAAGCTTATGATCGCAAATTAAGTATAACAAGTCTCAATAACTTTGCAATCTTGCTAAATTTTCACTGCTAGTCAAGCATTTAACGTCATCTCACATTTATCACCCATAGCTGCAGACGATGCTGTTACAGTCTCACTGTATACAGTAATGAATACTTCTTTCACAAGAGGAGTTATAGTTACACATACACATATATTAAGAAACAATATATCTTATATCTGCTTACAACTACATTAGAACGTGTTAAAATTGATAGATTGAAAGTCCCATATTGTAGAAAGGGACATTCCCTATCTTTTTGATTATAAAACAAGTAAAGAGGCAAAAAAAAATGAACAAGGAGAAACTGCACTAAATGGGTGAAATGTTCTTTTCTCATACACTGATTTGCTTAGTTGAGTAGCCAATTATTGTGATTTATCCCACCAACTGGCCTCACCAACATGCTTAATCTGGCCAAAAAGCTGCCGACAAGAGCCATACCGCAAAAGCTAGTGCCGCATACGCTCATTAACAGCATGAGGCACTAAAACTGAGCCTTCAGACAGAGGGTGAATTGAGGTGCTGCAGCAATGGTAAATAAACAATTTGAAGATTAGAGGATGTGAACATTTAAGCAGACATCCAAAATATAAGTATGGACCTGAAAATTAGCATAATGTGGGATTTTAATTGTTTATATAATGCTTATAAATGCTAAATAGAAGAAAAGGCTGAACAAATAGTACAGTGATATTGTAGATTGACCTAGATAGATAGATAAACTGCTGTCCATGTGTTTCTTCCTGCTGTGATTCACACTTGTTGAGCTTCCCCGGTGAGAAGGACCTGCACAGAAACCAATTTCAGTTTGTCTGGGTGCTGAGTCACACCACAGTGTCCAACTTTCTCCTTCTTCCATCTCAGATTCATTCTTCATCATTCAAAGTGACTCAGTTTCATTATCCATGTCTGTCCACAACATCAGCATCTTATTTTTTCCATCCTCAGTCTGACGTTACCTCTTCAACAAAGTGCCGACCTTTGAACTCTGGGAGACAGACCTCTTTCTCCCTGAGTGACGTGTCCATCCTCGCTCTCTTCCCTCCTGGCCCAAGTGTGTCATGTGAAGTGGGCAGCCATGTTAGGATTAACGTCTGCGTGTCCATTTGTAGTTTCCAGCTCCTGTCAAATCTCCAAACTGCTGTTCGTCATCTGACAGCAGAGGAGCACATTGACAGTTTCAAGCCATACTTTACAGTTACATGAAGGACTGGAGGGGTCTGGATCAGTCCCACCAAATAGCAACAGAAAAGCACAGAAAATTCCTCACATTTTTCCACTTTTCAGCTCAGTGATCCAAAGTGAAATCAGAGTCAGAGACAGACTGTAAAAATGATTACGGAACTGGCCGGTGCTAAAAGTGCCTTCAGCCTCTCTGATAGACTTGTGAGTCAGACTTGTCTGCCGTGACACACGCTGACAGAGGTTCTTCTTCTCTGAAGCCGCCTCGGGCCTCAGGGAGGAAACTCTCCACTCGTTCACACACACACACACACACACACACACACACACACACACACACACACACACACACACACACACACACACACCTCTGAGCTGTTGCTCAACACGGCTGTGGGTAAACAGGCTGTCTTTAGATGCCCATGTCTCAACTTGTACACACACATTTACACAAGGACACACTTACATATAAGGGCAACAAACCAACACACACGGCGTAGGCGTATTTGCAGTGCCACACCAAGCGTCTTGCCACAACTTGTCAGGCTGAATGAAATTGCACTCTTGCACACATACAACAAAATAACATGCACCTCCACACGCCAGAGCTCAGAGATATACAGTGTGTAAGTAATGTCGGTAACTGGTACATTTGCTCCATCTGATGTTAACTGGTAACGAGAGAAAGCATTTAAAGGACAGTTCACGCAAAAATGAAAATGCAAATGTAGTCATGCTGGAAAGTAGGGCGCACACACGCACGCACGCACACACACACACACACACACACTGCCTCGCCTTTCTTCTGTGTTTTGGTCCAACCCCTGTTGCTCACTTACCACTAGGGTACCACCAGGTTTTAATTTCTTCTTGGCAATTAGAAGTGTTTATATCCAAACATATTTAACTTATTCTTCTTGGCTTACTTCTCTTTCACACAGGAGAGCAGGTCAAGCCTGGCAGCGCTCTTCTGCAAAGGTACAAGTACATTTACATTTTTATATCGTGGACTTTGGAATCCATAATTCACAACACAATCACAATGTGTTGCAAACAAAAACAATGGTGGGTGAATACAGAAAAAGACCCACGAGACCAAAAAAAGCAGGAACTGATCATGTGCAAAATGTATTGATTGTAGCATGTTTTATGGACTGGTACAATTCACATGTGACAGCTAAAGGAGAAGGAAATGACTGTGTCTCGTTATATATTATATTGGTGCCAGCGTACTGATAAATTATTACAATCTGACATACTTATTGTCATCATTTCAGCCCTCAGAGCCATTCAGTGTTGTTAAAATATCCCCCAAAATACCGTGTTAAACTATAACTTCTGCAAAACAGAGTCACCCAAGCAAACAGTACTTGAATAATAGTCTTTATGTAGCAGTAACTGGTAACTGATAGCACTGTCCAGCACTAGTAAAAGTACAATATTTGCCTTTCAAAATGTGGTGGAGTGGACGTATAAAGTGGCAGAAAATGAAAATAATCAAGTACAAGCCCCTCAAAATTGGACTGAAGTACAGGACTTGTGTTTAATTTCATTCTCTCAATGTTTTCAGCTTCAAACCACACACAGTAACTGAATATGGAGGTGTTGTGTAAGTAGAGGATATCTTGGTGGTTAACAGTAGCTGTGATCTGGTATAACATATTCAGCAGTTTGTCAGTGTGCAACATGACAGCATGTTTTTTTTTGTTAAAGCAGGTTAGTCATGTACTGCTTTGAGCGCAGCAGCCTTTGACGTCTGACTTGGGGGAAAACAACATTTGTTTGCTCTGATTAATCTACTAAACAGGTGGAGTCACCTCAACACACACCAGCCACAGAAATATGAGTCATTGATAAGTACACTAAATTAAATACTTCTGTGTGATTCTCTAGCTCTTGTTACACCAGAGTATTCTGGAAGTATTATATACCCTGGCTGAAACTCGATCCTCTGATGTCCCATCTAGACAAACCACTGCAATTTAGCTTCCTAGAATTCATCCCACAGTGATGAAGGGAGTGGGAGATGCTACTGTGGCCCATTTTTTAAAACAGGATATGAGGGTTAAAACTTGAGCTCCAGCCTGGTTTTGGCAGCGTGTCTGTTCAGCTGTGTGGGGCTGGACTGAGGTCCCGTCCTAACCACTGTCCCACCAGTCCTTGCTGACCCTAACTGACCTGTGGGTGGCTTTAATAGGAAGCCAAAGAAACAGAACCTACAGCTGCTGCTGCTTCCAACGAGAAAGCGTCTCCTGAGTAAGGCTGATGTGTTCATGTTGACAGTATCCATCGGCCCCTGAGCGCCCAAAGAGGGAAGGCACAAGATTTGTTCATATGTAAGCTATAAAGAGCATTTAATGTTGTGGCAAGTGCAACTGTGCTGTTAAAGCAGGGGCCCTATTTGAGTTGGAGAGGAGGGACTTGGAACGATGTGTTTTTCTCCTCGCTGCCCGGCGCTGTGAGCCAACTGGTCCATTATCCCTGATCCATTTTCACAGGCTGCTTTTATCCCTCACAAAGCCCGAAATACCGCAAAGAAAATTGGACGGGGCGGAGTTCAAACAACAGCTCGGGTTTTACATTGAATGGAATTAGAAATGACTTTTTAAATGCCACTCTGTGTGCGCTGCCCTACTGTAAGAACTCTGTGAATGAGCTTAATGAGCAGTTGTTGGCATGAGTTATTCATTTTTCTTTCTTCAACTGATGAAAAAGTGATTTATAGCTGCAGCGGGAGTCTGGGCTGCTTTGTCATGTGGGCAACTTATGAGTTAAGAACCCCCCGTTTGCTTCATCGTCGTATCAAACTATATTTCATGTTGTAGAATGTGTTGTGTTGCTGAAGTAGTTTTAGATTTCAGTTCTAACTTGAAGACCCTTCAGCTCAAGTGGTCCAGGCCGCGGACAGGTTGAGTTATCTCAAAATTTGAGGTTTGAGATGAGAGGTTTACATTGTCAGGACATTCCCTCCTTCATTTTCATGACACAATGCAGCATTTTTTTCTTTGACAGAAACATTCTTTTCGTTAAAATCGTATCTTTAAGGGGAGGGGCATGCATGAGGAGCTACACCATTTTTCAGCCTGCCTGCTTCACTCCATCCAACTACTGTAAATCAAATGTTTTCTTGCGGGCTGCTATGTAATATTCCTTGACAGTTACATTGAATCGTATTACAATATGTTAGACTTCACTTCATTTGCATCCTCTCTGTAATTTAAAGTCCTTATGGGCATTTTTGTCAACAAGTGTGATAATTCAGTGTCTTTTTGTTGTGTTTTCTGTTTTAGTTTGAAACCATGCCCTTGTGTGTATCTTCTTGCTTTTCAGTTCCTCCTGTTTTTCCCTCTCTGTGTTTTTCCCTTCATTACCTTACCTGTCCTTTTCACCTCACTTGATCCTGGCCCCCTCATCAGTGTGCCTTTGTATATAGTCTTTGCTCTCCCTCACGTGTTTGCACTTTGTTTTTTGAGCCTTTTAGTTGCTACTTTGCATTTTATCTTTTTGACTAGCTTTTGTGTCTAGGATCCATTGGTTTTTTGTGTTAGTTCTGTTTTTGTTTTATAAAGCTTGCTCCCCCCCCCCCCCCATTTCCTGCTTCCTGTACTTGTGTCTGCATTTGGGTCCTCACTTAGCCATACTTAAAGAGTGAATGAAGTGGTGGCACTTACCTCCACTGGTGGTCTTACCTCAAGAGTCTCAAATTCCCAAAGGTTTTAACCAACTGTGAATGCGTCACATTCACACTAAAATCTAGGCTAATCGACCAATATTGCAAGGGATTTGCAATGCTGTAAAATTGTTATTGATTGAGGATTTATACCACTTATACCCTGCTTGGCCAAAAAAAAGTCACATATTAATATTTGGTTGAACCACCTTTACATCCAGTCATGGCCTGCATTTGCTGTGGCATCATTTGGATAAGCTTATGAAATGTCACAACATTCATTCATGTCCAGAGTTGCATTCATTTTTCACCAAGACCTTGTATTGATGATGGGAGAGTGGGGCCACTGCGTAAAGTTCACCACATTCCAGAGGTTCTCAGTGGGGTTAAATTCTGGACTCTGCGGTGGCCAATCCATGTCTGAACCACTCTTTTACAATTGGAGCCCGATGAATCGCCGCTATTTCATCTTGGAATATGCTTGTGCCAGAAAGCAAAAATCCATTGATGGAAAAACCTGATCGTTCAGTATATTCAGGTAGTCATCTGACCTCATTTTTTTGGGCACATAATGTTGCTGACCCTAGACCTGGCTAACTGAATCAACGACAGATATCAAACAATGTCCCCACAGGCTTGTACAATAGGTACCAGGAATCACTTCATCCACCTCACTGCTCACCCTGATGCGGCCTGATACTCTGAAACAGGGTAAATCTGGACTCATCTGACCACATGACTTTTTTCCATTGCTCCAGAATCCAAGCTTTATGCTCCCTTAGCATTTTTTTTTTCTGATTAGTCTCACTGATCTCACTGAAGTTGTTTTCTTAAGGCTGCACAGCTGTTTAGTCCCAATGCCTTGAGTTCACTTCACATTGTGTGTGTGGAGATGCTCTTACTTTCATTATTAAACAAAGCTTTGAGTTCTACTGGTGATTTTTTTTTTAATGATTTGATTACACAAAACATTTCAGTGATCTCTGATCTTGATTATTCAAGATTTTTTTTTCCGACCACATCTTCCTCGAAGATGATGGTTCACCACTATCTTTCCAGGTTTTAATAATCCAGTGGACAGTTCTCAATTCAGTTTTGGTAGTTTGAGCAACCTCCTTCGTCATTTCCTTTGCTTGATGCAGGCCAATAAGTTGAACCCACTGAAACAGCAAAGTCTTTTCCATAACCACAGGATATGTCTTCCAACATGGTTGTTTAAGAAGTGAGAAGCTATTCACATCAGTTAACCTGTTCCCAGATGAAACATATTAACCACTGCAGTAATTATCCAATGGAAGGCTCTTACCTATTTGCTTAGTGAAATCCAGGTGGGGACTTTATTTTTGGCCAGACAGTGTATATTTGCCTTTTAAATTTGGAGCTGGAGTCATGAGACAGTAGCTTAGGACAAAGTGTGGGGGAACAGCTAACCTGGCTATGTCCAAAGGTAATAAAAATCCATATTCAGCAGATCTAAAACTCACTAATTAAAATGTCTTATTTGTACTGCATCTTCAGTCGGCAACCCCGCACTGAAAGAGACACCATAGGAAACTGTTGAGTCAGGGGATTTTTAAAGGGCACATTCTTGGCCCCTGCGCCCTCAGCACCGGGGACCATAAACACAATGAAGATTTACTACTGATTTGCATTTGGTGGTCTTCTTATCCTTCCTGACTGATTCTTGTGTTCTGCTAGTGTCCTTGTCAACACTGGTAGCACGAGGAGTTACCTGCAGCCCAATCAGCTTGCACAGGTAGTCCACTTCCTCCAGGATAATACATTCATACATGCGGTCGCAAGAAGGTTTGCTATATCGCCCTTCATGGTCTCAAGAGCATGGAGGAGAGACCAGCCATTACATGAGGATTGGTATCTGCTCCTTTGTGCGAGGAGGAACCTGAGGAGCACTGCCAGAGCATCTACAGAATGACCTCCAGCAGGCTACTGGTGTGCATGTTTCTGACCAAACTGTAAGAAACAGTCCATGAGGGTGGGATGACGGCCCGATGTCCTCTAGTGGAACCTGTGCTCACAGCCCAGCACTGTGCAGCTCGACTGGGATTTGCGAGAAAACACCAGAATTGGCAGGTCCGCCATTGGCGCCCCACTCTCTTCACAGATGAGAGCAGGTTCACACTGAGCACATGTGACAGGCGTGAAAGAGTCTGGAGACTCCGTGGTGAACATTGTGCTGCCTGTAACATCATCTAGCATGACTGGCTTGGCAGTGGGTCACTGATGGTCGGGGCAGGCATATCCTCGGAGGGTCACACAGACTTCAATGTCATAGCCAACGGTACCCTGACAGCTGTTGGGTACAGGGATGAAATTCTGAGACGGGTTACTGTCAGACTTTATACTGGTGCAGTAGGCCCTGGGTTCCTCTTGGTGCAGGACAATGTTCAACCTCATATGGCCAGAGTGTGTAAGCAGTTCTTGGATGAGAAGAGAGTGATATCATTGACTGGCCCCCTCGTACCCCTGAGCTAAATCCAACTGTGCACCTATGGGACATTATGTATTATGTACTGCCACAGACTTTCCAGGACCTCACTGATGCCCTGATCCAGGTCTGGGAGGAGATCCCCAAGGACACCATGAGGAGCATGCCCAGACCCTGTCGGGACTGCATACACACTACTGATTCATGCTATGAGTCGATAAAATTCACACATGTTGGATCAGCCTGTGATTTCATTTTTTTACTTTTATTTTCAGTCTGATTTTAAATCCAGCTCTCAGTGGGTTATTGATTTTGGTTCCCACTGACTGTTGTTATGTCATTTTGTTCTCAATAAATTATACAATATACATCAGTAAAGATTTTCAACTTGAACAATTCTTTCTTTCAAAGATCTGATGTGTTTAAAGTGTTCCCTTAATTTTTTGAGCAGTGTATTTTAAACCATCCTTTCAAGTCACTGAAATACCCTCGAGTGTGGTGGGAGTTGTATCTTGTGCTCCAACGATTTATCTGGACTGAGCTGACAATGTGATAATTGATAAGGAGCCTGGCAAAGATATTTTTCTTTTCCTTGAGCTTGCCAGTTAATTTGTTCCTAATGCTTTCATATCATGGTTTTCTGTCCCTGACTTAATTTAACCAGCAATTTAGTGTGGTCCCGTCCATCCTTCACACTGGACCTCAATTAGCTTCAGCATGTACTGTACATACAACACAAATAATGATTACTTAAAATGGCAGGAAACCAAATAAAACAAGAATCAAATAATGGGAAAAAAGAGAAATAAAAAACAAACCAACCTTTTCAGTTATAATGTAGATCATACTTGGGATAAAAGCTGCTTATAAAGTTTTTTAAAGTTTATATTTTTATTGCAAATTAATTATCATTCCCAAAATAATATTTTTTACTGATTATATTAATTTAAGAACCAATATTTTAAGAAAAAAGTTCATGTTTTATTTGTTTCTTTCAGGACCCCGGTTATATGTTAACAATGTTGCTAGGATGAAGTTTTAGACATGATGATTTTCCAAAATGTTGCACTGTTCCTTTAAGCTTACCATTTGTAGTTCTGTAAGATGTGCGCAGATTGAAAACACTAAAAACTTTGTTAATTTTTCATGTGGCTTGTAATTACTTTTGAACTGACAAGAACGTTGCATTGTTGGATTGTTGCTCTTTGCTATGCACGAATTTGATGGCTTGTGTGTGAATATGTGCACGTAAACAGGACAGGCATGGCAAGCACAGGCATGTAGCGAGTACAGCGGCTGAGTAGGTCTAATTATTTTGGTCGGTGCTTGTCACAACACACACACATACACACACACACCTGAACTGCTGAGTTCTGGTGGCTGGGTGGATAAAAATGCAGACTCTGACTCACGAAGACACTTGAAATTCCAAGTCCAGGCTGTCACATGTCACCCAACCACACCCTGCTTGCGTAAAAAATGTGCTTCTGACGTAAATACAGTCAAAGCTGCCTGTCAAACCCTGAAGGCAAACAAAGACCTTTTAGGCTAAGAATGTTTTAGGAGCGCTTAATGGCTGCAGCCTACATTTCCATTGATTCATCTATCGATTTTTCTTAAGCGAAATAGGCGCAGCGTTTTTTTCAGTGTCAAATATTTCCTCCACATGTGTAGAAGCCTATTGATAGCATGTGGTTCAATTTAGCGTAGATGCATAAAACAACAAGCAGGAAGCATTAAAACCATGTGAGCCTGGCAGTGCAGCTCTGCAAGGGACCCAGTCAATTCAGCCTGTGCACTCACAGGGACACAAACGCACACACAAATATATCTGTTCATGCAGTTAGACATGCCTCCATATTGGTCTGCAGGTTTGGGAAAGAGACTTCACATACAGTATATTTCTTGTGGTTTGTTTAAGCCAACCGCAGCAAACCATTAAATATAAGAGCAGTGCAAATAGTGTAAGAAAATTTGAGAGGTATGTTTTAAAGTTATTGCGGTGTGCTCTGTTATTTTAAATGTGCTGATACAATAAACCCCAATCATGAGGGGAAAACTAATTCTTATGTGAACTGCTGTTTGAACCAGCTCTGGCGCTGGATATATTTTATTTGTGACACCCAATAGTGCGGAAAGCTCTTAGTGAGATTCCGTCCATGGTAAACAGTCATAAAAAGCTCAGCATTCAGTTGCACAAACACAAATAGGTGACTATTCATAGCACTAATGAGTGCTGCCAGGAACACCAGCAGGCCATGAAATGTACTGTCGCCACTCTCAGAGTTATGGCACAACCTGAGGTAGAACCCACGGCTGCGTGAAGTTTCTGTATATCTTCCCCTTTTCCTTGTATTTTCTTCTTTTGTCTTTGGCTACATTTACATGCACACTAATTTTTCTAACTATTATTCCAGTCATGACAATGATCAAATTTTGATACAAGTCATAATTTAATTAGGGCTAATTCTGAGTGTAGCATTGTCTGATTAAGACACGTGGAATATGCTGGTATTATTCTGGTTTCAGACACATTCTCTGGACATGTACACAGTGCATTTGTTATGTGCTCCTCAATCAGGGTTTTTATGGTAGTCTGCAACACACAGCTTCTCTTAAAATTCAACTCTGTCCGCTGCCAAGAAAACAGGCTGGTTGAGATGCATACAAAAGAAAAGCTCATATTTTGAAACACATCTGAGTTTGCTTTATGGTTAACATGAACATGCTGTGACAATAAAAGTATTTTAATTGTTTAAAGTATTTTAGCCCATGTTTCAGGATGTGCACAAATATCGCAATGCGGACCTTTTCAAAAAGGTGGTTGAACCAGTGAAGGATGGAGGTTGTGTGATCTGGGTGTGCATGGCTGCAAAAATGGTAATATTAGTTCCATCCATCCATTGTCTGTAACCACTTTATCCCTTTTATGGGGCTGCTGGGTTTGTTGCTGGAGCCAATCCCAGCTGCCTCTGAGCGAGGGCAGGCTACTCCCTGGACAAGTCGCCAGCTCATCGCAGGGCCCTCACTGATGGCAGAGGCCGCCATACAAGGTGCCAACTGCATGGTAATATTAGTTGAATATTACATTTTTCACCAGAAAGTTCCCAGCAGATCAAAATCTCTTTTACAAGAAAGATCAAGCCAACATGGCAGATGAACAAAGTCACAAAATATTAAAGGGGCAATCTGTGAAATATGGCCAGATTTTTAGTTTAACATTAAAAAAAAAATTAACATCAAAAGAGAGTAAAGAAACAACAGTGTTGGCATTATGTCAAAGATGGACTGTGTTGATAGTCGTGTGAAGTTAGCATGCTGACGAGCTAGCCCTGGACCATCCTGTCCCGAAATGCCACTTTATACCATACCTCAAGAGGTGATAGTCTAAAAGCCCAAATAGTTTCAGCTGGGAGGCAGCAAAGCAGCGAGCCGAAAATGTCAAGAAAGGGAATGTTTTTTAAACTATTTTATGTACTAAACTGAACAAAACAACCAAACACCATCTGAAACCAAACTGAATTCAAGTTTTGATTCAAAACTTGAATTCCTGTAGTAAAACACACTCCATTCAAACTCAGCATACAGTGGACTAAATAAAAGTCACCAAAACAGTTTTGGTTGTTCTTTTCACTATCATCAATGGTTTGGTCCAAATAAATCCTTAATTGACTGAGTGAGATATGTAGAAAAAAAACATATTACACGCAGGCTGCTGATGTGATGTCCAACTCCTACTCTCTCTCCACTGTAGCATTATTCCTCTCCTGTCCCTGCCAGCCATGTCTTCTCATCCCTGGAGTTATAGTCACTGTAAATCACCATCTTACTGGATCCCCTATCTTCAAACTGACCTCTGTCCCTCTCACAGGTTGTGTTCAGTCCCAGTCTGGTTTAATTGGAAGTGCAGAGGCTGGTTGAGCTGAGCCCCATTGACTGCGGTGACTCCTGTCAGCTAATAGGGCCATTTAGCTCCAAAGCCAGCTGAGCTACTTGCTAACGGCAGCTAGTTGCTACGGCAAAGACTATAAAGAGCAGCAGTTAGCAGTTATGCTGCTTCTTATAGTTTTAGAACTACCTTTAAACTCTGTCCATATATTACAATTTAAACCTTTAAAATGCAACAAACAAATCTTTCCTCTGTTAATGTTTTTCTGCATTTTCATCATGGAAAACATGCTTCTTCATGCCGTACATTAATTCTACTCCTGCCTATTTGTTCACGCAGTGATCTGCCCTCACAAAACCCTGTCAGATGAACTGTGCTGCAGACTGGATTATGAAAGTGTTGGGTTGCTCTCTGATGGTCAAAAGCTATTTTGAAAGTGAGCCATTAACTTGCCATAACCCCCCACACACACCACAATGGAGGAGTGTATAATTGAGCAACACACTGACTGATTGGTCTGTTTATGTTTTTGTTCGCCCAGACAGGAATTTCAGACTTCAAATTTCAACCCAGCCGGCCTTTTGAAGCCCCGCTGTAATTTACCTTTGGAGGAGAATAACAAGCCAGTGCACAGGGGCACTGTGGCCGTGGCTCAGCTGCTTTCATGTTGTGCCTGCCTGTTTCTGCTCTGCCATGAACTGGATGGGAGGTGAGTTCCGCTGACATGTCCTGGGTTGCTGAGGGGCACGTCACACCCTGGGGGTCTGCCTCCAACCGTCACACAGCCAGAGGCATGGAAAGAACTGTTATCACCTTTCTGAAACACTTGCCTACATTTACTTAGAGCCTGGCCATCAGCCATAGTTTTATTAGCACATACCATAACCTGCAGTCGACTCTCCCCGTTGCCTCAAATGAACCAGTGAACATAATATTCCTGTCGAGCTCAGATGAGCTGATTGCTGATTTAGGCTGCCTGCAAAAAGAAAATACATAATAGCTGCCTGCTTCTGCCTCTCACCCTTATCTGTGATCAGTATTGGAAGAAATTCAAAATGTAAAATGAAGACTGAATTACAAGTTAACCTCAAGTACGCTGAAGTGCATGTATTATTAGTCTCCTTAAAGCTGTATTACTTGATTTTTGGCCAACTGGAGGTGGGGAAAAAAGAAAGCTAGAACCTTTATATATTGGCCTATTACCTTTAAAAAAATGATGTGCTGAATATATTAGCAAAAGTTGCTTATTACTTATAGACACGTAGCAACCGTAGCATTTAAATGAGATGGTTTCTGTAAACCTAAGGAATG